>NW_020539727.1:13296775-13341908 GCF_003426905.1 Ctenocephalides felis | reverse complement strand
TTGTAATTTCTGGCACATCTCAGCTGCTTTTTTGGCATAATAATGTAGACATTTCATTTTTTTTATTCATAATCATAAATTTATTATACATATTCTAATATTGTCTAGGTTCATAAGTAAATTGAAATTTTTGGCAGGTGATAGTTTTCATTTATTTTCAATGCAAACAATGACATGTCGTTTTTTTACATCTTATACATTTATTTTCACAATATTGCACGTACATCCCAGTACTTTATAATCACATACATTCTAGAAAATTTCCTTAACAAACTTCAGAAAGATTTATCAAAATCCTAATAATCGTTCAGTCTCTCCCTGATTGTAATTTACTATGAACTTTATATAACAGCGATAAAGCTCAAATTGATTCAACGTTTTAGTTAGAATGTCGTTTTTGCAAATTCTTTCATTTATTTCTATAATATTACTATATTTTTATAATCACATACATCCTAGAAAATTTCCTTAACAAACTTCAAAAAGATTTATCAAAATCCGAATAATCGTTTAGAAGGAGTATACAGTGAGTGCTTGTAATTTAATATGAACTTTATATAATAGCAATAAAGCTCAAATTGATTCTACGTTTTAGTTAGAAAACGTTTGTATGGAAAAAGAAAAGAGCTGTTTTTAGGGTTTTTTCGGCAATTATTCGATTTTTTCTTGCCGTGAGAACTATTCTTGGACTACAACGAACATTTTAAAAAAATAATTGGCTAAATCGGTTCAGGCGTTGTTGAGTTATGCGCTTACCAACACATTTTGCGATTCATTTTTATATATAAGATTGTAAGCTTAATTCTAAAGAATATTTTTACATTTGTGGAAGTTTATGCAAGTACTTACTTTATACAGCCTCAAAATAATCTAATCAACTTGACATTTCAGAATAAGCATTTAATTTATATAGCAAATGGTCATTGTTTTATACGCGTGACGTGTATACTCGCCAACACACAAAGTTTTGGCACTTTTCCATGACGAATATATGCGTCAACCACAGTTAACTGGTTTATAGATCAATGAAAGATCACCAACACCATAAATCTCCTCCATCTCTACCACTTTTTAACGTCAGAATATTAACATATGCCTCTCTTAACTTATGGCACACGTCCCGAATAATTTACTCCCAAGGATTTTCTGTCCATAAATTTACATACTGTATATTTTTCGCCCAGTTTTTTTTTATTTCATTCGCATTTCATCTTTTTTTTATTCGAGAGCAATATTTGCATGAAAGCAATCCCGCTAAGTAGTAGTCTTTGCGGAAGATGTATGATTTCGGCATTTCTTTTTGAAGTCGAATTTAGAGAAAGGTAAATTGTAAATGATATATGGATGGGTACAAGACAGATTTACCAGGTTTGTAGGCAGAATAATACATGATAAATTTGGTATATTTTTCCTTATAAATTTACGTATTCACATCCTTTTAAACGTATTTAAACATCATCTGTCAAAAACGTTTAACATTTGACGTATTAGCCACCGTCCATTGTTTTATTTAAATTGCGCTTCCATAAAAATGCAAAAGCCAAAATTTTTACTTCTCAATTCATTAAATTTTTTATGAGAAAATAGGTTCTGGTACAGGAGGCAAAACTAAAGTTAATTTAGAGTTAAAAAGTATCCTTTTACAAAAACAGAGATGACATTATTTTTATATCCAACTAGCTGACCCGACAAGCGTTGTTTTGCTAAGTAAGGTATATTCTAAACAATTTCTAGAGAATCAAAAATATTAATACTTTAAGTGTATAAGGATGTGTTGTTTGAATGCCATATACAATGAGGTATTATAAATACAATAAACCTTATTAGTTTGTCTATATTTTGAAAATACATACAGTTTCTATAGAAAACATGGTATAATCCAATCCAAGTCTTTTTTGGTCTTTCGACTTATTGATCCGTGATTTTGTGTATAATTGTAAATAATACTACTTAGCTTATAAAAAATTTTCAAATATCTGCGAGGACAGATAGAAAATGAATTAAGTATTTCTTCTTTGACCAGTTTTTTGAAAAGTTTCAAGTAACATTCGATGAATTAAAGTAAATTTAATAAAAAGTATATATGCAGAGCAGGGCGAGGCACAAAGATCCAATTTGACTTTGAACAAATATGAATTATATTTTAAAAACCAAACCAATTATATCACAACAAATAACACACTCCAAACGAACAATTATCTGACTACGTTCAGTAAAACTCATTATTGTAGTAATGTGCTTTTTTATGTCTTTCAAAAATTTGACCTTTTTACCCCATAGACGGGGTAACTTGAAACGGCCAGATGGCAAATAGGTTTAATGTCTTATTTTAATTTTAAAGATATTTTACAAAATAGTTACATTTTTAACTAATGCTAAAAAACTACCAACGGAAGAAAATACTTTTATTATGGATTTTCAAAGATTACCGTTTATCTCCCGATAGCAAAGGCATGAGAATCAAGGTTATAGCTGGATATACATCTTTTTCACTCTACTTTCAAATATTGTTGTTAAACAATGCCAAACTTTACTGGTTTTTGGCACATCGGTGGTGGACTTTTTTAACCCCGGACATTTATATATTACTATCTATTCTTCGATGAATTCTGGTAAATTATAACTGGGAAAATGTTATTCGACAAAATGTTTCTTTGATCGATACCAAATTTAGGTTCTGAATTTATATAACATAATTAAAAAATAATATAACCTAGAAAATGTTTTATAAATACCAATGAGTATATAATTATACGAATGAGATCTTTCAGAGCACCGTGTTTGAGAAAAATATGCGAAAAAGTGCATTTTCATATTAACATTTCAAAAAAGTTGATATTTTTAGTTTCTAGTAACACTTGCGGCCCGTTTAATAACGTGTTTGTATATAAATAAAACTACAAACAAAACTACTCACTACAATTTAATCATAATTAAATATTATTCACGTAAATCATCTTATTAAACGTAATTGAACATCATCTGCTAAAAACGTTTGACATTTGACGTATTAGCCACTGTCCATGGTTTTATTCAAATAACGCTTCTACAAAAAATTTCAAATTAAAAATGTAAAGTTTGTACGCGATTTTGAAATAATATCTCACCTTTTCGACAACCTACTGATTAGCACGAGTTTTTCAAAAATAAGACTGGCCAAATCGGTTTAGCCGTTATCGAGTTTTGCCGGATCATTTGATCCAGAGCTCCAATTTTATATATAAGAAGATATAATCAAGAACGGTTCTGGGGTCCGTAGCTATATAATAAATGAATATAAAATCTTCTATCAATTGGCTTGAAAATATACGTGATCAAATTCAATTGGTTCATTATGATTATTATTATCTCTATTATCATATTAATTAATTTAAGTTATCTACCATATAATATCTATAATTGTACAATTGTGTTGTATAAATAAATATAAATATAAATATAAATATAAATATAAAAAAAATATAAATCTGATTTTTTCTTTTTTTTTCAGACATGACCGCCTGGAAGGGCGCGGAGGTTCCGGCAATAACGCCGGAGGTGACGACCTCCAGGCCCTTTTACCTTCTTGCAACAGGAATGGAAGAAGTAACAGATCTCAGGCTTTGGGAAACATAAATCACAATTTGGCAAGTGTGAGTACCTATAAAAAATACTTTTGTAAATTAAATCTACTACATTATACTATGTGTGATCTAGTAAATTGATAGAGGTTTAGTGAAGTTGTACTTACATTCATTTCATAGTAATAATAGTTTTTTTTGGTTTTAGTTTTGAATTTTTTATTGCATTAGGTGGGACATGATAAAATATATATATAATTATGTACATGTTTTATTATCCTATGTGTATAATAGTAATAATAACTCACTTTTCATAGTAATAGTAAGGACTCTGAACTTCCAAAATGTACGCTAAGACTAGACCTCGTTTAACTAATAAGTTAGTAAATTCTGTTGAAATTCTTATTCTCTAATTAAATATTTGATACATGTTGTTGATAATTTGATAATAATAGATACATCGCTTCTAAAAATAAATGATTTTTAATTTCCTAAGATGGACAGTAGTTTGGGAAGAGAATAAGTTAGCCAAAACGTAGGAATGATCTTGGAATGAATTTGGTATAAAGCTCATCTATTTTACCTTGACTGTTTTCTACTATAATTTTTCAGTTTTATATTTTTTTTTGCTATTGATATACATGTACTATATATTAGCTCTAAAGGAATTCGATTTTGAATTATTATCATCAGGACACCCCACTAACTTTCCTTTATGGTCACTATGGCGATCTTTAATGGTCGATAAATAAAACATTATATGGAAGAATGCTAGCAAATTGCTAGCATCTCGTTCCGAATCGTTATTTCGAGTATTGGGATATATATATATATATATATATATATATATATATATATACTAGCTAGCCCGGCCGCTCTTTGCTGTGGCACACTCCATATTATTTGGTAACATAGATCGAAATTGATTTCGTTCAGTAAGTTCACTAGTTTAGGAGTCTAATCTCTAATTGGTTTAAATTTTTATATAGTACTCAACAAACCCTAATTTCTTCAACTAATAATGTTTTTCACTTAAACATGAACCCCAAATTTTGTATTATAAAATTCATAAGGAGATCAAATTTCTAATCGCCATCTAGGACACTTTCATTGAATTTTCTTTTTGGGGTTTTTGAATTTTCTTGTCTCTAAATGCTTCATTTATTTTAGAAGAGAGAATTTATCTTAAAGAAATTTTAAATCCAGGGTCAGATTTTTTATTATGCAATATATATTGTTTTTATATATATTAGTTATTTTGAAAATTAGTACAAAAATATCTGATTTGTGACACTAGCAGATTTTACTGTATTTTAAATTTTTTGTCAAGTTTGTGACTGGAAGTTAATTGACAATTAATTAACGGATTTGTCAAAGTTATGACCTCCATGAAATATCTTACTTAGAGAAATCTTAAATCCAAAGTGAGTTTTATTCTTTATTCAAAATTATTTATATATATATATATATATCCATCTTATTTTAGAATTGGTCTAAAAATATCTGATTTGAGATACTAGCAGATTTTACTGTATTTTGAGTTTTTTTTTTATCAAATTTGTGACTGAAAATTGGTTGACAAATAATTAATGGATTTGACAAAGTTATGACCTCTATGCAAAAACAATAAAATTATTTTATTTATATTTTTTAACCAAACTTTGGTCAACGTCTTTTTTAAAATGTTGAATTTTTAGTTTGAAAATTTGTTTTTCATAAATGTTGGTTAAGAATCTTTTATATATATATATATATATATATATATATATATATATATATATACTAGATGACCCTACAGACGTCCTGTATCCACATCTACGTTTTTTTAATACCCTATACTAATATTTACCATACAGTTAAAAATAATAATTATTGTTTTTCGAGTTACTATTTACACTAATATAGGAGTGATGTTAAATGTAAAACTGTAAAATGATGATTCTCAATTACCACAGTTAACACTTTAATTATCCCTTTTAACATATATTAAAATATGTTTAATAAATTTCTATATAAAAATTTTACACTGCAATTTACAGAACAAATTTATTTCCAATAGCTCATTATATTTTAATAATTATCTTAGCCTAAATGTGAATGGAAATGTTTGCCTTCATTTGTTTTTAATGTAAAACAATGCTTCAAATATTTTCAATGCCAAACATTGATAAGCGGTTTTTTGTAAATTTTTCCATTCATTTTTACAATCTAACTATATTTCTAAAAATCAAAGAAACCTGAAAAATTCCCTTAACAAACTTCAGAAGGATTTATGAAAATCCGAATAATCTTGGGTTTTAGGAGGATTAATCTTTCATACCCCATTATAGAAGAATTTTATATATAAGATATATATATATATATATATATATATATATATATATATGTTTTACAACCATTTATTCGATCATTACATCAAAAGCAATAAATTTTTAACAGGGCATAATATTTTCAAAATGCCATTTTATTTCATATCCATCGTAAATTTTTGCGACGTTTGCAATAAATTTAATTGTTTGGAATGGATGTGGCGAATGTTTTTGAAATTCATAGTTCTGATCAAATAAATATTACTATCGATGTAAAACTACTCGAGATAAAATAAATTACCTTGAGTAAAATATTTTGATAGAAAATTTAAAAATATTTTGCAGATCATAATTGATTTTTTTTCTTCTGTCGAAATAGTTTATACATTTTGTGATTTTACTTTTCCTTAATAGATTTTTAGAGGCAACCCAATGGTCGTCCTAAATATTTTTGATGTTTATTTTACATTTACTACCAATTCATCCATTCAAATTTTCTTCCATGACTTTCATTTCCAAGTTAAATTACAGATGCCATTCTAGGAAATGTTCTATATGTAGAACGCCTTGTAATTTTCTTAAAGATTAGTTGTCGTACCAAGTTGGCATATAATTCTTGTTATTAGTCATGGCTTTTGATTAAGTTGAAAACATACGATGAAAATTATATATTGGCAGCTCATAAATTCAATGAGATCATTATGAGAGCATTGAACACGGTTCAATACCTTGGAATTACTGACAAGTAATAAAAGATGATGATGTATGCAAATATTTGCCTAATAAATGTTGTATTTTATTGAAGACTCTACTGCAATAATGATAAAACTTTCAAATGAGGTCAATTTTCTTCTCGTAAAATCATTAAAATAAAAGATCAACAAACAAAATCACAAATTAACCACAAAATTGAATAAGATACTTTTTTTTTTTCATTATTCAATTTTAATCAGTTGCCTAATAAAATACAATCATATTTACTCAATTTTGAGGAATAGCCTAAATTATTTAAAGTTTGTTTTGTTTACAAGATTTTCAAATCCAAAATCAGTTTAAATTGTTTTTCTTTAATTTACTATTTTAATTTTGATATACAAATCTAATTGGAAGATGTCGCTCTTCATCATTCTTATATTATATATAATTAAACCTCCTTATATTATATTAAATTAAATCAAAATTTGTATATTTATAAAAATTATTGTGAACAAAATTTAAATTTTTTTTGTTGAAGTATTTTTGATATTGAATTTTGAATATTAAATCAAACTGAATTATATATACAATACATCAATTTTATTATAATAACAATAGCTATATGAAGTTTTCGAGTTTTTCTGGAGTAATTGTTTATTTCTTCTATATATTATTATCGATTATTAAATGTTATGACATTTGTTTCACGTAAGTTACAATTAAACATTGTAACAAATTATAAACAATTCTAAATATGTGAAGTTTAATTAATTAATTTTAGTATTCTTTAACGACATGTTCAAAAAAAAAATACTATGATTCATCATTAACTTCGTGTTTTTATGAACATTTAAGAAACTCTGCTGATATTTAATAAAAATATATTCTAATATTAAATTGAATTTAGTTAAATACTTACTAGTTTTTTTAGTATAAGTATTGTATCATTTTACATTTCTGATTAATTGCCCTAAATATTAATGGAACTTTCTAGCACTTTTTAATACTTTTTTCTTCTCAAAGACTTCCTACTTTTTTTCTCTTCAAAGACTTCATACTTTTTTTCTCAAATTTGACAAATTTTAAATTTATTCATAGTTAAACAAATAGTCATAATTTTAGAAAACTGAAGACATTTTTGTTAATAATTTTTACTGTGATCATAGAAATGTTATTTACGGTTACGTTTCGAAACTTTGAATGAGCAAAATTAGTAAAAATTAACTACAATAACCGAAAAAAGTTGATAAATTTACCAAAGCTCTTTAGGTTGAGCTTTAAAGCTTCTGATTTTCTCAACTGCATCTGATAAATTTATTTTCTCATTTTTTTCATTGATACTGTCTCTCTGTTTCGGCTTGACGTTGAATTCTGGAACACCCTGTATATATATTAGGGTGGTCCTTAATATGGACATTTTCGAATTTCCTTGCTCCCAGGGGCTCAAATGGTTCCAAATAGATAAAAAACACTTCTCTGAAAGTTTTAGCTCTTAATATTAACATTTAGATAGTGCGCAATTCAATCAAACTTCGTATGGAAATAGCATGAAAAATATTTTGAAAATTTAAAATAATTTTTTTTAGATATAACTTAGCGACAAATGAATTGAAGTTGAAAATTTGTGTCATTTTTTATTGGAAATTAGACACTCTGCAAAACAGGTTTTTTATAAGTTGTTTTGTAGAGCGTCGAATTTTGAACAAAAAACTCATTCATTTGTTCGCTAAATTATATTTAAAATACATTTTTTAAATTTTTGAAAAATTTTTCATGCTATTTCCATACAAAACATTGAATAGCGCTCTACCTAAAAGACAATATTGAGAGCTAAAACATTTGGAGGATTTTTTTATTAATTTGGAAGCATTTGAGCCCTTGGGAGCAAAGAAATTTGAAAATATCCATATTAAGGACCACCCTATTGTATATATATATATGTATATATATATATATGTATATATATATATATATATATATATAATATTTGCATACCTCTCCTTCAAACTATTTTTCCCTGTTTTTATTTGTCGTAAAAACACCGCAATTTCAAAACGATACACTCTCGTTATATTCAAATGTGCGGATTTACCGACGCAAAAATAGACAAGTACCCAATTCAAAGAAAAGATTTCAAACCCTAATAGTACATATATATATATGTATATTTATATAAAAATATTTTCCTATGTATATTATGCATCCTTTTTTGCAAAATGGCAATTGGCATATATTTCGCACGACTATGATATTGCAACAACAAAAAACGACGTAAGTCTTCTCATTAGCATATACATGGCGAGTCCGGATTTTTTTAGGATTTTCCGGACTTTTCTGGAAAAAATCACGCATATAGTTTTATCCATAGTATTTTATGCCTATGTTTTACGACGTATAGGATGTTTGCATAAATAAACATACCTTTTTGATACAGATTTTTATGCCTACAGTAATAAAAACACATCTATGAATTTCAATGATATTATTATAGTTGATTGTTATTAACTACTAGTAACATTTTTACTAGCTAAAATTGGTAATATGGTTTTTGCAAAAAAAATTAGACTCTTGATATATTTTTATCAATATTCTAACGTAGTAATTCTAAGAAATATATTATATTTTCAATGTTTAATTATTTAAGAATATGCATACGGGAGGAATTTTAAAAATTAAATTATTTTTGGAGATACAGCTGTTTGACCATAATAATCCTTTTTTGTTTGCTTCCTTTAAGTGCTAGTCGTAAAGCTTTGTTTTGTATAGTCTGTAATCTCCGTAGGTTAATCTTTGTTTTAAAGCAAAAAGTAAGAAGTTTTGATTTGAATATTAGTTTGCATTACTATATATTAACTAGTGGTGTATAGTTTGCCTTAAGGCAAATTGCTGGAACTTCCCGTACTGTTATTAAAAATCTTGGTACGAAACACAAAAAAATTGCACAAAATGAGTGCACATTATTAAAATCTCTATAAAATACCTGATAATTTGATGTACATATGTCGAATAATCATTTTTGACCGCCAACTGACCTTTTTTTAACTTATTTTTTTTGAGAGTCCATAACTGCTGGACCTGCCTTCCCAAGAATTTGATCAGTTCTTCATCTTGTAAATACAAGTAAAATGTTTTTTGAATAATTCAAATCGGACGCTCCGTTCTCTTAAAAAACTGAGTTACTCTTTTTGGCACTTTTTGCCTCATATCTTCGGAACGGCTAGACCTGCCTCTGCCAAAACCTAACCAGCACGTCTCCTTATCAATACGAATCGAATGTTTTTTGAATTATTCAATTTGGCTGATCCGTGTTCCAGAAATCGTCGACAAAAATTTGTTTCCGCACACATACATCCATTTTTTCTAAGGTATGCCAAAATGTTCAGAAACCTTTGAAATGTAAAATATATAAAAATTTTCATTTTCGTTTATTTTGCTATTACTATAACTTACCCTACGGGAAGTTAAAAAAGTATGATTTGTATATGAGTTTGCACTACCATGTATAATCATTAATTAATGAATTAATTTGTAAATGATGTTTGTATCGAATTGCATTGTACAAATGATGACGATCTATAATAGACGATTTTTTAAGATCTGTGTTACGATCTGTCTGAGATAAAATAATTTAACTCCTAAATATAAATATTGCTATGTACTTTGAGCTATTAATTTAATTTTTTAACTATGTTTTTCTCATTACGAATAAATTTTGATGATTTTTTTACGTTTACGACTTGCAGTTCAAAGTGTCTACTCCTACTGTAGAAGGTAAAATGCGATCCCTAAATATAAAATAAAGTGAGAGAGTGAGGTATAAAATAAAAATGATTCCTTTATTCAAAATTCCGAGACCGCGAAATGCGTTTTCAAGAATGCTGTAGAAACATTTCTCTTGTATTATATATAGACGAGGAAATAGAGGGTTCTTAAATGGTTAAAAAACCAATTTTAGACAATATTTTTAAACACAAAATTATCGCTCAAAGCACAAAAAAAGAGTGCGCGTAAGGTTCACACGCGATTGAAGTAAAAGTTATTTGCTACTGTACAAGATGACATTTTAGTAAAAATAAATACATTACATAACAGTTTTGAATAATGTTTATTAGTAACACTCGTGATGCACACATTTATTATGTGTCGACCATTATACACATTTATATAATGATAATTTCATAAATAATATATTTATAATAGCATTAAAGATATTTATAATATTTAAAAACAATAATGTAATTAAAGTCATACTTCAAATATGATATGATCGGTTTGTCATTGTAATTAGCATTTAGGACTTGGACATTCATTAGAGAAATGAAGTAATTGCTGATTAATAAATTCTCTATTTTTTGTTCACACAGTGGATTATGTTAAACAACGCCTAAACAAATATTATTTTCACAATTTCACTCATTATGTAATAATTGTGTTTGAAGAATTTTTCATGTAATTGAAATTAACATACATTCATTGACTGCTTGTGTTTTTTTTACTGTTTTCGCTGGCGATATAATCTCATTCTTTGAACAGCTGTAATATCTGTCTTGCCTAAAAAATATTTTTTATTTTAATAACTTCAAAGATTTATAGTAACTATGAATAATATAGAAATAATTTCTAATCAATAAACTTACGTTCAGTACACGGCCTAAATGTTTAATGTGTTTTATTATTTTCAAGGAACAGGGTAAAATATTCTTCTGATTCAGGAATTTTTTATTAAATCAAAATTTGTACTACGATGTAACCCTAAAATATTCATATACAAAATAGAAAAATACAATATAAAAAATCGAGTTTTGTGAGCTAACAAGGTAGAAGACATCCTTAATTTATTTTTCTCCTTTCTTCGAAAAAGTGGAAAAATGCTAATATTCTTATTTTAGACAATATCATCAATACTTTGTACACTAATAAAGTACGTTTTAAATAGTAAAATATAATACTGTACCTAGTCTCCATGAACATTAAAATTTTGTTCCATCCTAAAGTTCTACAATTTTATCTATTACTAGTCCAAACTTTTTATCCGTATTTTGAAAACTGTAAAAGATGTAAGAGACATTTTGCCTTAAGACGAAGAAATGATCGACAATCAATGCGAATTGAGATTTAGCAACTTCAAAAATGATCAAGATGAAAGTTTGAAATTATTGAAAATTTTAATGATTTTTAACATTAACCGTAAACCCGTGAAAAGTTTTATCAAGATTATGAGAAATTTCAAGAATTAATGACAAAGAAACGGCCTGGCCTATTGTTACAAGAAACTATTCAGGACCCAACTATTTTTTTTCCAACAAATATCTTTCGAACAGATTTTTTCAAAACTGATATAAAACATTTTTATATATATTTTTATAAGATATAGGCGTTTTTGGTATAAAATATAGTTGCATGAAAAAGCATATTTAATATTTGTTGCAATTCAAAAAATATACTAATTTAATGTAGTCCGAATGTTTCTCTTTCGCCCCATGATGTGGTAGGAAATATGTTGGAACATTAATATTTATGGACAGCATTTCAGTATTTCCTCAAAGTGCTATTTAATTTACTTTTCTCTCAGCTAAATGGTAAATTAACAAAATTATTACTGATAAAAAAAAGTTCTTTAGTTCTCTTTTCAAAGTTTTACATTCATCTTTCACCGGTCCAAACTTTTTATCCGCATTTTGAAAAACCCTTTTCCGAATTTTTCTCTTTTTCTTGCCCTATGATGTGGTAGAAAATTAGACTACTGGTAAATTAACAAAATTATTGCCGGTAATAAAAAATGTTATTTAGTTCTCTTTTCAAAGTTTTACATTCATCTATCACCGGTCCAAACTTTTTATCGGTATTTTGCAAAACGCTTTTCAGAATTTTTCTCTTTTTTTGCCCTATGATGTGGTAGAAAATATCTTGGAACAAGAAGATGGAAAAACCTTTGATCGTCTCGTAACCAAAGGAGCGTGCATTGAAATGGATGTATCAAATTGCTAAAAGACGCCCTTATAAAGGTGGTAGGTTGTTTTATTTTGAAGAACTCGCCCGCATATATTTGAGGGATGAATATTTGAGTTAAAGACGAAAATGTGATCGGAACACTATTTATCGATTGATAAAAATCTTATTATCCAGACCTGGCACATTATTTGTAAAACGCCTGGTTACACAGCTTTTAGCTATATATATATAGCTTTTTGACAAGTTACTACCAACTCATACGAATGTAGATCCGTAACATAACACTTCTATTTTATCCGAAAATTGGCTCCTCAAGTTTAATTTCTTCTTAAATCTATCTAGTTTCGGAGTAATATTCCAGTACATTGGCCTTACCAAAGAATAGACGCTTGCAGAAATCAATCATAATTTCATTAATTAACTCAATATAAATTCATCAAGTATTCTGGAGAAAACTTTATTGGTAAAAGTGCATAAAGTGAAGAAGTTTCTATCAAAATATTCAATTCTAGAAATATCTCTCAATATATATTTCCTCCGAGAATACATCTCCCGGCGTCTTATACAGCACAAATCGCTTTAAGCAGAATTCTTTAACGCGGAATCGTCTGTGATTCTAATTGAATTCCGTTTGATTCCTCCGATAGTCTTTTGTATAAAGGACAAAAGCTTTTCCCGTTCACAGTTCGAATTGATCATTAAAAATTTATTGGAAGTTCAAACACTCGACGCATTAAAAATTATAGATCAATGAAAGATAAAACTAGCTGTAAGTGGAATTCTGTCTTAAGGCCTTTAGGGCATCGTGCTTTAAGGCAAATTGCTGCAACTTCCCGTACCAAAAATTATTATTTTTTTAAAAACGATTAACATTTTTAAAAAAAATTTACTTCGCAAAAATTAGGTTTTTAAAAAACTAGGAATTTGACAAAAAATTACTTTTTTTGGAAAAAAAAAATTTTTTTGAAAAAAAATGTATTCTTTATTTTGACATATTTTAGAAATTCTGAACTTTTTTTCAAAGCAATCGTACTGCTTTAACTGCATAGAGACAAAATGTTATAACGCGTAAGCGCCGCGTCGCCGTCTAACGAATAAACATTGGTACGGAACACATAGGAATGCAAACAAAATTGATACTTATTGTTAAAATCTCTATAAAATATCTGAAAATTTGATGTGCATATGTCTAATGATCATTTTTGACCGCCAAATGGCATTTTTTTTTACTTCTTTTATTAGATCTCCGAAACCATTAGACCTGCCTTTATGAAAATTTAATCGGTTCTTCACCTTGTCAATACAAGTAAAGTGTTTTTTGAATTATTAAATTCGGACGCTCCTTTCTCTTAAAAACTGAGTTACCGTTTTTGGCACTTTTTGTACCGTATCCTCGGAACGGCTGGACCTGCCTTCGCCAAAAACTAATCAGCACGTCTTCTTTTCAATACAAATCGAATGTTTTTTTGAATTATTCAAATCAGTTCATCAGTGTTTCCGAAATTGTCGACGAAAATTTGTACCCACACACACACGCACACGCACACACACATACACACACACATACATCAATTTTTTTTAAGGTATGCCAAAATATTCAGAAACCTTTGAAACGTAAAGATATATAAAAATTTTTATTTTCGATTTTTTTTTGATTACTATAACTTGCCCTACGGGAAGTTAATAAAAACTATAATAAACTAATATAAATATTTTTTACATATTATTTTAAGACTTTTTAGAACTATGTAGATATGTTTTGTCTTACGATTGTCTGATTTTTGTTGAGACTTAATAAAAAACACTTATTTATTTAGTTAATACTTTTGTAATCAAAATATTAAATTATTTTGTAATATCGTGAATTCTGAAATATGGCTAACTTGTACTTAAATATACTTTTTTAAGGTAAAGGAAAATTTGCAGAAAACCTGAAGATGGAACATATCTAGTTCGGTAAAAGTTTAAGCAAGACTCGTGGGGAATGACTTAATCGTAGATGCAAAAAAATGGAAAAAATTATTTTTATCCAGATCACTAGCAATCGATAAATAGTGTTCGGATCAAATTCTCTCCTTTAAATCAAATATTCAAAATTCATCCTCATTTCTAAATGCTAATTACAATGACAAACCGATCATGTCATATTTGATGTTTGGCTTTATTTACATTATTGTTTTTAAATAACATACATATTTTTAATGCTATTATGAATATATAATTTATAATTTATCATTATATAAATATGTATAATGGTTGACACTAATAAATATGTACAAATAAACGAGTGTTACCATATTACTAATGAACATTATTCAAAATTGTAATATGATGTATTTATTTTTACTTAAATGCCATCTTGTAGAGTAGCAAATAAGTTTTACTTCAATCGCGTGTGAACCTTACGCGCACTCTTTTTTTTTCATAATACTCATTTAAGTGTATTCAAATCTTCTAATTGCCTCTATGATCGCTTTTTTATAAGATTTATATTTATATATAATTTTAAATTTTCACACACATATTATGTTAATATATATTTATATGTATGTATATGTATATTTATATGTATAGTGTATATTAAAATTGGTTGCATATGAAATAATATTACATAAAATTTGATTTTAATTAATTGTATATCACTATTCGATATCAAGCAGCAAAATAAAATATCGAGCAAGTGCATTTATTATAAATTATAAAATGTATTTCAAGCTATTGCAAAAATTTTCAAAAATCATGGCATCGATCACTTTATGAATATTGATATAATTTCACAATTTTATAATTATCTGGAATTAATTTTTAGATTAAGAATTTATGAATGACATTTTGAAGAATTTGTCAACTTTGGATTTAATTTATTTAAATTTATTACACCGTATCTTATATAATATTAGAATGAAATGTGCTGGCTTTGTGATGTTCTGAATGATCTTGGAACGTCGTGCTAATCTCTTATTATGAATTAGTTTGAGGACAAAAGGACTTTGAAGACGGTATTCATTAATTCATGAATAAATGCATATACACATATTTATATATATATATATATATATATATATATATATATATATCTGTGTGTATGTGATGCGGAATCATTTGTCGTATTGTCGTCAACCCAGACAATAATGGACAAGATTAACCATTGTATGGTGTGACGAACAATTGTTCCCAGGAATATATAATTAATCCTGTGTACATATAAAATAGACATACACGTACATACATTGACACCCCATACACACAAATACTACAACTGTTACCAACTTTTTACCCAAGTTTAGAGATTCAATTTACTAAGCAGTATTTTTATTGCACTTTTATTATATTTCTATAAAAACTATTTATCTAGTTTGTAATATAGATAAAATTTTCATCTATTTATTCTGAAAACAAGAGCGATTTTTAATTGTCATTTTTCTAGCAGACTTACTATCTTTGTAATTTTATTAATTATATTGCTTCTGGAAAGCATTTCCATAAATATCATCTTTGTTTAAGTTTATGGTTGTGCTTACAATGCTTGTATTAATAAGTCCAGTCATTTTAGTTTGATAATTAAGTGTATTTAATTAAAATTCAATACTTTGTAATTTAATGATGATTCTATTAGACATCGATATTTTTGTACACTTCTTTGTTTTTGTATATAAAATCATGAGATACTTAATCTAACTGAGAGCTAATTTGCTCCAGCTTCTTTACATTACTATTTTGACTGCATTAAATTTGTATATTTTTATTACAACAAATATTAAATATGCTTCTTTATCCAAGTACTTGTTCGTATTTTATACAAGGCAAAACTTTTATATAATTTTTGAAAAAAGCTGTTTGAATGATATTTGTTAGCAAAAAATAGTTTGGTGTTGAATGGTTTCTTGTAAAGATAGGCTAGGTCGTTTCTTTGTCATTAATTCTTGAAATTTTTCACAATCTTGATTAAACATTTCACGGGTTACGCAAAGTGTTTTAATAATGAAAAATCATTAAAATTTGCAATAATTTCAAACTTTTATCTCGATAATTTTTAAAGTTGCTAAATCTCAATTCGCATTGATTGTCGATCATTACGATGTTTTAAGGCAAAATGCCACTTACGACGAAGAAATCCGCATTTTTATATTCATGAAATGTAGATTATTAATTATTTATGTTAGATATATAAATTTTATGTGATTTTTAAAATGTAGTAGAAAAAATGCAAAAAATATTTTTATTAACCATTGTTTATATAATAAAAAATAAATAACGTTTTAAGCATATAGAAAAAAATTGAAATTTCAAAGCTGTAAGACGGTTTTAATTCTATCATGATAAATTAGAAGGTCTCAAAAAATTGGACGTGACCAGACCCCTGATTTTAGCTCTCCAAATAATCAAAAATAGAAAACAAATATTATTAAAGTAAAATAATGTCGCATTTCTTTTTCTCTAGAAAGAAGTTTTATAAAATGGCGACTGTCGAAAAAAAATAATTTTATAACATTTTTTTGATATTCTCTAATTCTTTAAAAAAAAGTACAAATCGAAATATAATGATGTGCTTAGTGCATACTTCAAAGAAGTCTATTAAAAAGACTATAGTGGAATTTCAAGTAAAAAAGCTGTATATCCAAAAATAATTTAAATTTATGAAAAGTGTCAATTGAAAATCGTATTAATTAGTTTTTAATGATAGCAAAAACTTTATTTTCAAAATCCTCTTGAACACATATTTAAATACTAAAAATTTCAAAATTTATTTTTAAAACTTTTGATATAGAATACCCCGTTAATATTACTTGATTGATTTGATACTTCTCTTAAACGGTTTTTCGGATTTTGATAATTCTTTTTAGAGTTTGTCAAAGGAAATTTTCAAGTTTTAATGAACAATAAAACTATAGTAATATTGTAGAAATAAATGGCAAAAATTACCAAAAAACCACTTATCATTGTTTGGCATTGGAAACATTTGAACCGTCATCTGCTAGAAATGTCAATTCACTTGAAATTTGAATCTAGATGAAATTATGGGCCTAGATAATATTAGAATATAATATACAAGAAAAATGTAATGTCTACATTATTATTGCCGAAAAGCAGCTGAGATGTGCCAGAAATTAAAATAATATAAGATACAGTCAAATGTATACATGTTGGGCAGATGAAGTTATATAATTGAGTTTAAAAAATAACGCAATAAGTCCAAAATTACATATGCTTATGCATGTCGCATTTTGGTTTACTTTACTAAATTATTTAACAATACATAAAAATTCTACTTATTAAAAAAGTGATTTAGAATTTTGTTTCACGTGTCAAAAATTCATTTGTTTGGCATTGGATATGGAATATTTATCTAGTTGATCTTAGATTGAATAGTGCACATATTAACTAGATTTTACGAATTGATTCACCTAAAATTTGAACATAAATAATAATGTTTATTAAATTATTAGTAAGGAAAATGTACTTTAGAAATTATAATTGCCAAAGATCAACTAATATATCGTACGAGATTATGAAAATTGTAGACTAAATTGTTGAAGCAATTATGTTGTGTGTTAAAATCAGGTGTCATATTGTTCCTTTGCTGCAGATACTATATTTTTTTTTTTTAATTTCTTATACTGCTTATGCTAAGACTTTAAATGAATCACAAAGGCAGGGATATTAAAAAGTATGATAGGATACTAAAAAAATTAGATCTTTTGAATTGTAGACGGGATCATCTAGTATATATATATATACATATATATATATATATATATATATATATATATATATAAGTATCCCAGAATGCGATAGTTCGGTTTATTCAGCTTATAAATTATTTCTATAATGTAATAATCCTCGCATTTAATATTCAAGCCGAGTACGTTGAAGAGATCATAAATGCAAAATTTATGAGAAAAACGTGTAAAGAATCCTCAAGCAACCCATATAATCATATACGAGACTTTAGTATTCTTAGTAAAATCAAGATTCGTCCTATCTGTTCGTACAAAACAGACCGACGCAGTTTCATTTCAATGAGACACTTAATTCAATTTGCTCTACAACCCTTCCAGGGGATGAAGTACGATGTACATTGGAAAACCAACCCCTGGAGGACACAAAACCCTGTTTTAAATACGTGGACAGTTTGGTGAAAAAGTATGGATTATATAATGGTAACACATACTGAATGAGATGTATTTCGAACAGTTGGTTCAGGATTTTTAAAATTTGTTTCCAAAAATTGGATTTCAAAATTTCCAAATCGTGGACGAAACATTTTGCACATTCTGCTAATTCTGTATGAATCGTTTTACAATTGGAGATTAATTGAATGAATTTTAATAACATACTTTTTTAACTTTTGGTCTCAATCGATCTCAGGTTGATTCTCATCTTAGCTGTATCACGATAAAACATTTACAAGAAGTAAACCAATTTTTTACAAAACTAAGCATTTATTATAATTACGTTTCACTATTCTGGGGTAAACATATATTGCAGAATCTATTTGTGTTATTTGCATTTTGGAAATATACACCTCCACGATGTATAAATTGCTTTAAATTCGCCCTGCCAGATCCTAGTCATGTTGGGTTTATGATGTTAAGCTCCCCGGAACGATTAGCGCGAATTGTTAAAACCAGGATATACATATATACATGTGTGTATATATATATATATATATATATATATATATATATATATTAGGGTATATAAATTTGGTGCTGATATATATTAAAACGAGTGTGCTAAGTCAAGTAAAAAAACTAAAGCAATTAAGGAAACAGCTTTATTAATCCATACGTTTAGGACTTCATCGAGACCGTATTTCAGTGTTTTATTTATTTTTTTATATTTCAAGTTTTTTTATAATTAATTTAGAAAAGAAAATTGTTACAACATATTGGACTTAAAAATGGGTACTTACAGATATAATTAATTAAACACTACACCACACTAATTAACACAATTGTAACACCAAGCTATCAGTAGTTCAATCATTGAAAATTAATTATGAATTAGAGTTAAAAAAACTAAATTTGTATACATAGTTGATGAAGTCTCAACGCTGAATGAATGTTTTTACAAAGATTTTTTCAAAAATGTACAAACTGGTAAAAACATATGATTTTGGAAAGTAATAAATAGGGACATGATTCATTCAGTAATAATATTGTTTGAAAAATGGTCGAGGAATATCTTGTAATGTGAATAGCTGTCAAGTCTTTATTATCATATTATACAACCTTCACTAAATCTTCTTTTAAATATATTGGTTTCAAAATGTAATATACTCGGGTTCAGGAAATCAATGTTATGCTGAAGGTTATTTATGTGTTCTGTGAGCATTGTTTTATACTGATTCCTATTTTCTGAATTATTTCTATGCTGATAGATTTTTTTGTGTAGATATCTACTTTTAAATTTATTGCTTGTTTTTAATAGAACTCTATTAATGGAATAGAATTGATAGAGCTATTTTGCCAAGTAATAATTTTTTTGGAGAATTTAAAAAATGCATGTAACTCTTAATAATAACATAGAATCGTACTCACCTAATTAAACAAACTAAAACATGTGCTTAATTCCAATTAACTTTTTGTTTCTTTTGCCGAAAAATCTTTCTATAATGACACTAGTTTAAATCACTAAAATATTTTTTATTTAGATAGTTTTTCGTTTTACTTTTCATTTTTACAAAAAGATGTTTTAGTTGTGTTCAATTTTGATAATACTTTTAGCTCTCTTTTTCTATGTTGAAATTTAAAACTCCTAAAAAACAGTTGTTAATTGAGATTAATTGAGAATTACTAGATGGATTGCAATGATTATGAATGTTCTTGTATTGGGAAAAGTTTCCAATATATTTATAAAAAAACTTACTTATGATTCCAACAACTCTAAAAAATTTAAAACTATGTTTTCTCTACACATTTCTTCCTTCAATCACACTGTTTAAATTTTTATTAAAATTATGATTATGTTTCGGTTAATGTGGATAATTTTTACTAATTTTGTTCATTTAAACTTTGGAACCGTAATTGTTAATAACATTTCTAGGACAGCAGTTAAAAATAATAGCATATTTAATCCAAGTTGTCAAGAACTAAGACATTGTGTTGAACTGTGAATTTATAATTTTTTAAATTGGTTTACTTTAAAAAAATATATACTGAAGTGTGTGTAGGCAAGTTTCATCAAAGGTTGGTGCATTTAATCAGGATTGTAAATTGATAAAAAAATTAAAACCTAAAAATAACGTGATTTTGGTAGTGTATATACTAGATTGATAAGTTTATCTCGAGCCTAAATTCACTGTAGTTCTTTAAGTACGACTAAGGCTATAGGTGGTACGACTAAGGCAACAAGAATACCAATTTTTAGGGAAATATCTAGTATTGTCAATTATTACACAACTAACTAAAAAAGAGTGCGGGTAAGGTTCACACACAATTGCAGTAAAACTTACTTGCTACTGTACAATATGGCATTTAAGTAAAAATAAATACATTATATGACAATTTTGAATAATGTTTATTAGTAATATGGTAACACTTGTGATGCACACATTTATTAGTGTCCACCATTATACACATTTATATAATGATAAATTATAAATTATATATTTATAATAGCGATAAAAATATGTATAATATTTAAAAACAATAATGTAATTAAAGTCATACTTTAAATATGGCATGATCGGTTTGTCAGTGTAATTAGCATTTAGAAATGAACCTTCATTAGAGAAATGAAGTAATTGCTGATTAATAAATTCTATAATAATCGTTTTTACAATGTATCATGTTAAACAACGCCTAAACAAATATTGTTTTTGAAACTTCAATCATCAAGTTATTAATTGGGTTTGAAGAACTTCAAGTAATTAAAATTAACATGCATTCATTGACTGCTTGTATTTTTTTTTACTTTTTCGCTGGCGATATAATCTCTTTCTTTAAACAGCTGTAATATCTGCCTTGTCTAAAAATATTTTTATTATCATTTTTAGGGGGTACGACTTAGGCAACTTTACAATTAATATCGCCAATGATTAACGTATAAATTTGTTCATCATAAAAATGCAATAAACATGTAATATATTTCCTATCGTGTTATATAACTTGACAAATCGAACCAGCACCAGCAATTCCTTTTAAGAATAAATATCTAGACACACTCAAATACTATATATTTATTTCCCCAAAGAGGGGCTGCTGGAAGGAAGGGGTTTGTGAAATCATTTTTGCATATCCTGCAGGGATGTGTGACCGTGATAAAAATGCAAAAACCACCCATTGACAAAAATCTACCCCTCTAACTCCAACTGGTCCTTTTGGATTTCCTCGTTCTCATTTCGAGTTATTGACATTTGAAACTCTGAGGGTTGTTGACATTAGTAGAAGAAAAATAGATGGATGTTATGGTATTGAGAAAAATAGAACGATTCTGATGAAAAGTGGTAAAGGAATCTTGTAAGAGTTTAAAGTTTCAGTAATAATTTAGTAACCAGTATTATTAGTTGAGAATCCACAACTTTTTATTGATTGGGTATATGTTATTGAACATTTATTTCCTAAATATGTATCAATCTCTCATGTGCAATTGTATGTGCAAAATTCATTCTAATATGAAACCTTGTCCAAATCCAATTCGAATCGTGGTGTAACTAATGACATTGTCAAGTGCACAGATGTGCACCCTCCAAACATGTGTCATTTTGTATTGACATTTCAAATTGCGAATGTGATGCAGTCTATTTGCATATATTAATTAATATAATGCGATATATCACGGCAGAGTGAATCCTCGAGCTTTGTATGAGATACCAATCCAAGAAATACTTTGGATCCCCAACCCAATAAATAACAAAAGTATTGTTTATAATTATTAATTAACTAATTTAACTTCTATGTCAAGCCAGAAATTTCTAGGTATTCTTGCAATATATTTTTCCACCCTTTACGTAAAGTAAGTCAAAAAAGAGTGCGCGTATGGTTCACACGCGATTGAAGTAAAACTTATTTGCTATTGTACGAGATGGCATTTAAGTTAAAAATAAATACATCATAAAACAATTTTGAATAATGTTTATTATTAATATGGTAACACTCGTGATGCGCACATTTATTAGTGTAAACCATTATACATATTTATATAATAACAAATTATAGATTATATATTTATAATAGAATTATAAATATGTATAATATTTAAAAACAATAACGTAATTAAAGTCATACTCCAAATATGACATGATCGGTTTGTCATTGTAATTAGCATTTAGAAATGAACCTTCGTTAGAGAAATGAAGTAATTGCTGATTAATAAATTCTATAATATTTAACACAGTGGATTATGTTAAACAACGACTAAACAAATATTGTTTTCTTCACTCATCATGTAACAATTGTGTTTGAAGAACTTCATGTAATTAAAATTAGCATACATTGATTGACTGCTTGATTTTTTTTTACTTTTTCGCTGGCGATATAATCTCATTCTTTGAACAGTTGTAATATTTGTCTTGTCTAAAAAATATTTACCATTTTAATAACTTCAAAGATTTTTTAACTTCAAAGAATTTCTAATGAATAAAATTATGTTTAGTACACAGCACAAATGTTTAATTTGTTTTATTATTTTCAAGAAACAGGGTAAAATATACTTCTGACATTTTTAATTTAATCAGTATTTGAACTATGATGTAACTTTAAAATGTTTATTTATCTATGCCGTTTTTCTTGTTGATATCGGTACGCATACATCGTTGATGCCGGTATGCATACAACGACAGATCTCTATTCACATATACGACGTCTAATCACAATCGACCCGTATAGAAATGATTTCATCGAAAGCATATGACGTACAGTTCTGCCGTAACGGACTTCCGTTGCATTTGCTCGGATTTACGCTCTAGTCGTGGCTAAAGAAGTTTTGCTTTAAAAGTAGCATCAGCAATAGATATGACAACCTTCCAAATTCACAGATCTCTGACAGAGAATAGTTCTGATTGCAAATCGAATATTGACAATACCAAACAAATTTCATAAGTCACTTTCCTTGAATGTATTCCTCAGATACGATACTGTACTCTGTTCTTACGCAACAGATGTTTGAATGTTCCCAAAATTTCTTCCTTTGCACCCTAGATTTTTGTTGGTAATAAGGCAGAAAACGTATTTTCATATTCTCGTAACGTTTCCAGAAAAGTACACACAGGATACACGTTCGAGCAACACATGTGAGTGAAAATCGTTTGCGGAAAATCTGTTACGATGACCGAATCAATATACTTGAAAAAAAAAAGTAGATACAGATGTTTGTTGAAAATTTAGCTATTAAAGAAAGGAGAAGTTTATGTTTTGCCAAAAAATCCGATTTGCTGATTTCATGTTTTCTTGACGTTTAAAGTCATTCTGAATCGGATGAAAACAAATTTGGAATTAGAATGCATGTGTGTATGTATAGTTCCGTCCACGTTTTCTCGTGAATGGCCTGACAGATTTCAATTTTTTTTAAGTCATTCGATGTATCTCAATAAGGACTCTTGTTGATTAGTTTTGCACAAGGATCGTTCAAGCCGTTTCTTTGTAATTAGCAAAAACGTAAAAAAATTGTCCACGTTCTAGCTTGAAATTCTGAATTTAAATTTTCTAAAAATATTGGTTGTAATTTGCGTTGATCAGTTATTGGTAAAGATTTTGCGGGTCTTTTCGTCGTGAATAAAATTTTGGATTTAAAAAATTGCACGATTTTGGTGAAATTTTTTATAATCATAGAGATCATGAGCATACCAAACATATTAAAGTTGTATGGCCTTGTGGCAAGTGGTTTAATATTAAAAATTTATCAATGTTGGTAGTAATATTATAGTCAGAATTTGTGTCAAGAGTCACTTTTGTGATGTGATAAGTCACAATACTAAAGTTTTATAGTCCTGTGACTAGTGGTTTGATTTTAAAAATTCATCAATTGTTTGGGAAAATATTAAGATTTTTGTGTCAAAAATGGCTTTTGTGATGTGATAAGTCAAAATTAAAATTTTACCAACGTTTTTTCGAATTTAAAAGTCATAGGAATAAACACAATAAGGAGAAGTTGCTATTAGGTTTGCGAGACCAAGACATTTCTTTAGAATTACCTAAAAAGTACTTTTTTGTATCCGTCTTCGCGAAAAACTTGAATTATCAAATTTATGGAGTTGTGCATTGTTTACAGAAATTAATTAATAATTATCTAAATATATTGTTTGTATCAGTGTCATCTAATGTGTAGTCTACAAATCTTCTCTAGTTGTGTAAAAAATATTACCATTAATTAACTTCTCGTGCCGTAAGTTATAGTAATCGTAAAAAATACGTTTCAGAGGTTTTTGAACATTTTGGCATACCTTAGGAAAAATGGATTTATGTGTGTGTATATGTGTCTGTGAATGTGTGTATGTGTGTATGTGTGCGTGCGGATACAAATTTTCGTCGATGATTTCGGGAACACCGATTAACCGATTTGTATGATTCAAAAAACATTCGATTCGTATTGATAAGGAGACGTGCTAATTAGTTTTTGGCGAAAGCAGGCCCAGTCGTTCCGAAGATGCGGGGCAAAAAGTGCCAAAAACGGTAACTCAGTTTTTAAGAGAACTGAGCGTCCGATTTTAATAATTCAAAAAAGATTTTACTTGTATTGACAAGATGAAGAATCGATTGAATTTTTGGGAAGGCAGGTCCAGCAGTTATGGATTCTCAATGAAAATAAGTTAAAAGCATGTCATTTGGCGGTCAAAAATGTTTACTGGACATATGTACATCAAATTATCAGATATTTTGTAGAGATTTCAATAATGTGTACACATTTTGTGCAATTTTTTTTGGATTCCGTACCAAGATTTTCAATTACGGTACGGGAAGTTCCAGCAATTGGTCTTAAGGCACGATGCCATGCACCCTTCTTGTTTGAATGGTGTAATAATATCAAAAACTGCATACATGATATATAAATAATGGTGCCCCAGTATTTTGTTATAGAAGATGCTTAATATTTTACTAAATAATTTATTAAGCTTCTTAAAAGAAATATTTCTACGTTTTTCATGAAATTCAACATGACGATGAAGTTCATGCACTAAACAGTCCTACAAAAATTGGTTAAATTATATATATTCATTAAAATTCGGAATAAAAAGCTACACATTCAGGACGTACAAGCATGTATCTGTGCACCTTAATAAATATAATTATAGATTGAAAATTGGAAATCTTTAGATTTAGGTGAAAGCAAAAACTTTATTTTCGTGATAAACAGATGAAAATTTTATCTAAATATCTAGATCGCAGTTTTGGTTCCTTAAGCCAATTACTACACGTATCAGAAAATTTTTGCAACTTGCCTAAAGACTTAGTGCCCCTTACATCTAGAGTTTAGTTATTAGGTCTATATTTTATTGTATATATGGGTGTTACTATATATATTGTATATATATATTTCTTTGTTCCCAAGGGCGCAACTGCTTCCAAATCAATTATTAATAGTATTAATTTTTTAATAGTATTAGCTTTTTATATAAGCATTTTTATAAGCTCTTTATATAAGCACAATAATTTTTATATATGATCAGTTTCATATATTTATTTCTAACATGTGACATTAAGAAAATTCGTGCGACATCTGTGCGCCACTCAAATATTATGATACATAAGAATATTTATAAACCACATAACCTCTAATTAAATACATGTGGGCTGTTCTATAATGTCTATTCATCATGGAATCGAGATAATAATTTGAGTCTCAACATCACCAATTAAATAAATATTTTGCTGCAAAATTAATCTTGATGCCATGATGAATAGATATTATAGATCATCCCAATATAAATATATATATATATATATATATATATATATATATATTGTATTTCTATATTTTGTAGTCGTATTCTCATCGTCGTTTATGTTGTCTGCATATGTAAATATTCGCCTGAATTGTATGCTTCTGCTGTTCCACAATTGTGGACCCTCTTCATGACAAACGCACGTACCTGCTAATTGAAGCGTATATCATTTGTAGTAGGGCGAATATATTTGTTGCCTTTGTGATAGCAATTCAACTGTACACTGTCAAAATCAACCACATACACATAGTCTGTAATTGAAACATTTCATTTAAATTGGATGTTCTTCAGAATCTAATTTAAGTTATTGGCTAATTGCAACAAGTGGCATTTTGCCTTAAGGCAAGTTCCATGAAGCAATAATTGACGATTCTGCCTCACAACAGACAAATGTTATGGCAAGGCCATGTTACGCTTCGACTTCCATGCATCATGCCACTGAATCATACCGAATACTGTCAAAAAGTCACATATTTGCTGTGCATTCAGGCGTTTTACACATAAACTGCAACGTCACTCATATGTTATGAAGCTAGATCAGAAAGACGCTGTTATCTAACATTGTTTCTATTGACATTTGCGCGGTTTCTAGGTCAAATTTTCTATCTGACAACTACGCCTGAGTGCAAAGCAACCTGTCATGGTCTTTATCAATATTTAGTATGGTAAGTCCTTAATAACATAGCCTTTGGTTATTATGAGACATAATCGGTCCTTTAATTAATTGATATTGAGATACTTGAAATACATTTGGTGTTTAGATACAATTTTTAACTGTTTATTACGAAAATTAAGCTATCGCTTTCACTAAATATTAAAGATTTCCAATTAATATTTTTTAAACATATTTATATTTTCTGTAATTATAATAATTGTAGTGCATAAATATGTGCTTGTATGTCCCAAAATTGTAGTTCATTATTCCAAATTTTAATGATTTTATATAAATCAACTAAATGTTGTAGGACTGTTTAGTGCGTGAATATCATCGCCATGCTAAATTTCATGAAAAACGTCGAAACATTTTTTTTTAAGAAACTTAATAAATTATTTTGTAAAATACTAAGCTTTTGCTATAAGAAAATAATGTTTCTATTATTTGGTCTTGATATTATTAAATAGTTTGAATTAATAGTAACAATTTTTACTAGAGAAGATGTAAAAAAAATATTCAGGTAATTATCAATTAATTTCTGTGAACAATGCACAAATCCATAAATTTGAGATTGCAAGATTTTTTGCTAAAACGGTTATGAAAAGCATTTTTTTGCTATTTCTAAAGAAACTGTTGGGCCTCAAGAAAGAAAGAAACTGTTCAGCCCTTTTTCAGAAAACGCCTATGAAATTAAAATTTTACCTCATCCAAAGCGAATTTTAAAAACATCACGATTTTTAAAAAAATCGATTAAATTTTAAATTTAAAGCACTTGTCTATGATCTCTCTATTATCAAGCTGCAAAAGTTAATTGAATCTAAAGTACTATTTAAATATGCTCAAATAACTAACAATACTCAATTAAATAAATTAATTACTTAATGTATTTATGCTATATACTCATTTTAATTTATAGAAATAAACAAACTAAAATAAAAATTTAATTTTTATTTGTCAGATGGGTTTTAGAGATTTATAATTTACAAATACACGAATGTTTGATAAATTACTAAAAATGTAAAAAATATAGTTTCAAATATGAATTTTGCGATAAAAGTCAATAAACACTAAAAGATTTGTGATTTTACTGATTCTATACTTATTCTATCAGGATGATAATATATTGATGGTTTTGTGATGAAAATAATTCCATACTTGCCAATTCTAATCTTAATTAATAGAATAATTAATAGGAATAGTCTTATTGTTAGATTATTACTACTTGTCTATCATAATATGAAATAATGTACTTTAAGTTGGAAAAAAAATCAAGTAACACATTAATTTTCAAAAATAACTTAAATGCATCCAAATGACTTTTACAATCGCTCACAAAAATGTAATTAAATACTACAGCAAATTTCATAATTTCATAAATTATCATAAAGCAGTACACGTTAAAATATGGATTAATATGATGTTAATTTATAATAAGTTAATTTATAATTGATCAAATTTTGAGAAATTTTAGAGTATTCACAATTTTTACATATTGGAATCATAACTTCGAAATATTTTCTGGTGCTTATTTCTAGATATATGCTTGTCATAATTTTGTAAAGGCATTTTTCAAATGATAATAGTTTAGACCTAAAAATATCATTTTGTTTAAGATCAGACTTCTAAATCACTTTACTCAACTCATCTTTTGTACAAGTATTTTTTGAGAACATTTTGTTCGACGTTAAAGCATGTTCTGACAAAATATTGTCTGGAGTTTGATTTTAGAGAAGTGTGTCACAATTTTTTAAGTATTAATATTTATATTATCCAAAAACACAATTTCCTTATCTTCCATACCCTAAAATCCCTTCATTTCCCACAAAACAGTGTAATTCTGAATCCATTCCTGAATCTACCTCGGTTTCGCGTATATTCAATTGCTACGTGCATGGAATGCATCGCAATGTGATTTATGAAATTTGTAATGTATTCAAAATAAAACACACACATTCGACCACTGTTTTTGATATAACTAAAAGGTAGAAATATACTTGTACACATAGACATACACATCGAATGGATGTTGCGGAATTTCATTTGTTTGAACACTGGTTTTTATGTAGATCTGCGGCGGCGAAATTTGAATTTCATATATTGTTTATGGACGATGGTGGTGATAAATTTTAAGGGATTTTGATTATTTGGTAATTGAAAAATAAAATGCGGTTTGCGGATATTGAAAATGTATAGAGGAGTTTTTTCATAAACGAAAGTTATTAAACAATATTATGGTTTGTTACGAATTATTAACTTCTCGAAGACGAAGTGATTTTCCAAGTTTGTTTTTTCTATTCTAAAACGTTTGGCATCCAAATTGGCAAAATTATGTGTGTTTATCTGTATGTTAAGTATCCTAGAACTAGTAGATTCAACAATCTCACCCTTATCCTGTTCGACAAGTAATAACAGATAATCAGATCGCTTATTACTACCATATCAATCCCTTGCTCTTCCCTTATTTCCTCGCCCTGTATCAATATCGGGGTATATTTATTGGTATTGATAAAATTATCCCCGATATATCTGGTAATAAATCCAGAAAGATATCGTTTCGTTATTGTCCCTTCACTCTCGTTTGATAACTTCATTTATTTACGAGGACATCAAACGAAATAAATTCGAACGGCTAAGGCAATCAGGGAAACCAAAGCGAAATTCGTCAAAATAGATTTTAAAGCTGGATAATGGAAAAGATATAAAATGGATTTGGAATGGAGTTTCTTATAAAATTTTAGCTTCTTAGAAAATTAATTAAAAAAGTATTTCAGGACTTCACCTATAGTTGGAGCTAGGGAATGCAATACCGGTATACCGAATTACCGGTAAACCGCCCGATTTTTTGGCGGTATTTTTACCGGTAATTTTCCTAAAAATACCTGTATTTTCGGTATTTTTACATAAGCGCTATTTGATACATAATACACTAAAGTTTAAATTTCTCGGAACAAATTTATCTTTCGATTCCGTAATCGCATAAACAGCTATATCTTCAAGTGATTCTATAAGATAAACAAATGTCAAATATTATCTCAACTCGTCATTAAACTGAATATTTATTGATTTACTAAGGGCTTCATATCGTGTTACAATAAATAGAATTGGACTGATAGATTATGATGTTTGTTTCATCTTTTGTAAAAATGTAACGATTTTTTAAGTGATATTTGCGCCAAAATATTTTATATCATACAGATTACCCCCGCGTAATCTTTATTTTTTTGTCTAACTTTATATATAATAATTATGATAATTACTAAATATTTTTGCTTCTTATTACAATTATAAAATATTATTTTTCGATAACGTTTCGAAGTTTGAAAATACTATAAAAGCATCACATTGTTTTAAATAACAATACTCAACAATTATAGTAACTTATTATTTCGATAAAATACCCGATCTTAAATTATATATTTGTAGAAAAATATATAATTTTAATAATAATATAATATTTTATTAGATAATATTAATAATATAATATTTAAATATAATATATATTTTTTTTAAAAAATATTGGAGATTATGCTAATTTAACACATTGGATACAGACAATACAGTTATTATAATAATGTAATATGATCTTTTATGAGTTTTTGGTCTTTCTTAATCATAAGTTTGTTTTCGTGAAAAGTACTCAATATACTCGATAGTGATAATGAATTAATTAAATTAAATATATTTTTATTAAATTATTATTCAAAAAAATAAACTTATTGTTTTATTTTATTGTTTTTATTGTTTAGTTGAATATGGTTGTAGTTGTATAGACATTTTTTTATATTTGTACTAGTAACTTTCAATTTTGTTTACGTTCGTTTAAGATAATAAAAATACCGGTAATTTACCGATATTCAGGTTTTAAAATGAAAAATTACCGAAATGCTGGTATTGAAATTTTCCATCGGTATTGCATTCCCTAGTTGGAGCTATAGGATTTCAATTAGAAGTTTCAGGTCCAATAAATCCAGCAGTACATTTTGTTTTGAAACTACTTACTCCTTGCAGTATATTTCTGCAAATTTTCATCTTTATCTATTTTAAAGCAGTACCTCTTCCTATGTAGAGTTCATCCACCCTCAGTAGTGCTCCATCTTTTAAATGTGCCATGAGGGTTGTTTTCGATCTGTAAGTATCGCAGGGTAGTTTGTTCAAACGACAAGAGTTTAGGGGAGGAGAGGAGACAACGTGTTCGGTTATGAGAAACTGAACCCTCTATTTCTGTCAAATGCTTTGCAGTCAAATCAAACGCTAATTTTATAGGGGCACATCCGGGGGCGCGGGATTTAAAAAAAGCAGAGTTGAATTGGATAAGTAATAGACTAAAAACAAATATTATTCTTAACTTCCCGTAGGGTAAGTTATAGTAATCACAAAAAAGTCGAAAATGAAAATTTTTATATATATTTATGTTTCAAAGGTTTCTGAATATTTTGGCATACCTTAGAAAAAATGGATGTATGTGTGTGTGTGTGTGTGTGCGGATACAAATTTTTCGTTCCAAAGATACGGGGCAAAAAGGGCAACTCAGTTTTTAAGAGAACGGAGCGTCCGATTTGAATTGATTCAAAAAACATTTTACTTGTATTGACAAGATGAAGATGTTCAAATTTTTGGGCAGGTCCAGCGGTTACGGACTCCCAAATAAAATAAGTTAAAAAAATGTCATTTGGCGGTCCAAAATGTTTATTGGACATATGTAAATCAACTTATCAGATGTTTTATAGAGATTTTAATAATGTGTACACATTTTGTGTAATTTTTGTTTTGGGTTCTGTACCAAGATTTTTAATTACAGTACGGGAAGTTCCAGCTTAAGGCACGATGCCATGCACCCCACTAGTTTTCATTCAAATCTCTAATTTATAAAGATAAAATTTTGGCAGTATCAAAAAGTCGAGTTACAAAATTAAATGACTAAAATCTTGTAGTTTAGATCTTTTTATTTTAAATCTCTAATTTGTAAAAACAAAGTGTGGGCAGTATCAAAAAGGAGCATAAAGTATGAAAATTCTTGTGATGATGTAATAATTAGCAGTAATATTTTTTCAACCGAAAATAGGAAATGTTGAAAGAAAAGTTGTATCCAATCTTATTTCTATGGTATAAAAATTTAGCATATTTAAAAATGTCGTAGAAATTTTTAGGCTTTTGCAAATTTGACATAAAATGCTCACAATTGCCAAATATCTCTACTTCGCCTGTTTTAATAATTCTTTCTTTTTAAAAAGTGGTTTATATAAGATCTCTACAAATCTAATTTTTATAGTAATATTTCAAAATAAACTATACTTATAGTAATAAAATATCACATAACTATTATAATAAGTCGTGATTTATCATTCAGCCCTGAATTAACCTCATAATATCGTATCTTCACTTCGCAGACATTTTAAAGGGCGCAACCATCTCTTTGGTAGTTTGGGTAATCCTCTCATGTTAATGAAGAATGCGGATATATATATATATATATATATATATATATATATATATATATGTATGTGTGTGTGCACAACTGTTCCTTTAACGAATTTTTGCCACGTGTCTACGAGCAGCTTAAAGTCAATCAAAAAGCTAATTCTTTGATGTTTTGGCAGGAGCTTAAAGCTAAGATGAAACTTTTTGTAAACTTCCTAAATTCCCGTGCATCTTACAATATTATAACATATATTAAATTGCTAAATAGTAATAATATGAAAAAAGTTTACATTTAGTTTCATACTTTTGTAATATATGCTTACAATATTATAACATATATTAGATTGCTAAATAGTAATAATATTAAAAAAGTTTACATTTAGTTTCATACTTTTGTAATATATGCTTATTTTAACCAAAGAAGTAAAATTATGTCTGATTCATATAATTAAAGGTTCCTATTAATAAATAATTTTGATACTTATAAATTATAAAATGTGTTTGGTCTGACAATCTATATTTACTACAAATAATATTCCAACTAGCTTAAAACACATTTTACTGAATGAACTGTTTAAAACATCAAGTGAATTGTTGCTCTACTTATTATTATTATTATAAATGAAACAAATAATTCATAATAAATCAGTAGGACCTTTACTCATTTATTATATTTATGAAAAATCTATAGGACCCTTATTTATTTATAAAATTCATGAAAAATCTATAGGACCTTTATTTATTTCTAAATTTTCTTTACAGAGTCGATGTTCCTTATCCAGTGATCAGCAATCAGTAACTCCAACTTCAGATTTGGACGCAGGAGTTTTTGCAGCAGGAGAAACTAGTGACAGTGATTCGCCTGTGCCTCCTGAAAGACCACGGGCTCAAGGACAAAGGTAATAATAATAATTTTATTCCATAATAATTATTTGCCAAATGACAAAACACAATCAAACTCAAGCTCCAAAACAACATAACAAAATGCTACTCGTATTTATTTTTACGTATTATGAATTTTTTTTACCTATTTAACTACCCGTAGGGTAGTTCTAGTAATGGGCCGGAAATCGAAACCGAAAATTTTTGCATTTCTCGACGTTTTGAAGGTTTCTGAACATTTTGGCATACCTCAGAACAAATGGATGTGTGTGTGTGTGTTTTGTATGTCCGCATTTTTTCGTCCACGTTTTAGGGCGCACGTATCAACCGATTTGAATGGTTTAAAAACATTCGATTCCCATTGATAGAAGGATGTGCTGGTTAGTTTTTGGCAAAGGTAGGCCCAGCGGTTCCGGAAATACAGAGCTAAATGTTAAAAAAAATTGCAGTTTTTGAGAGAACTAAGTGTCCGATTTAAATGACTTAAAGAACTTTCTGCTTGTTTCAACAAAATAATTGATTTTGGAAAAAAAAATTTTTGTTTCTTATGTTTTTTTCAAAAATTTTTTTTTGTAATTTTGGATTAAAAATTCAAAAAATCGCCCAAGCTAAGCACAGTCTAAGCGCCACTCTGGTACAAATGTTTACCCAAGTGCGTTTAGACTGTTTATGTATTGGGGCACTTTTCCAATTTTGTGAAAATTATTGAAAAATGTGAAAATGCCGCCAAGCTAAGCACAGTATAAGTGAAAATGTCGCACAGAATTATTTGCAAATGCGTTTAGACTGTGACTATGCGGGAGCACTTTTTCAATTTTGTGGAAATTTGGCAACTATTTTTTTTTTGAAATTTGATTCGAAATGAAATGACGATTGTTAATGTTCTGGAGATGATAAATTGATTTATTTATAATTAACTTTCCGTAGGGTAAGTTATAGTAATCGCACAAAAATCGAAAATGAAAATTTTTATATATCTTTACGTTTCAAAGGTTTCTGAATATATTGGCACACCTTAGAGAAAATTAATGTATGTGTATGTATGTGTGTGTGTGTGCGTGCATTTGTGTGTGTTCAGTACAAATTTTCGTCAACGATTTCGGGAACCGGGATGAAGCAATTTGAATAATTCAAAAAACATTCGATTCGTATAGATAAGGAGACGTGCTGATTAGTTTTTGTCAAAGGCAGGTCCGTTCCGAAGATATGGGGCAAAAGGGGCTAAAAACGGTAACTCAGTTTTTAAGAGAACGGAGCGTCCGATTTGTATAATTCAAAAACATTTTACTTGCATTATCTAGATGAAGATTTGATCAAATTTTCATGAAAATAAGTCTAGCGGTTTCGGAGATCTAGTAAAAAAAGTAAAAAAAAAAATAATATTTGGCGGTCAACAATAATCATTAGACATTAGACATATGCACATCAAATTATCAGATATTTTATAGAGATTTTAACAATAAGTATGAATTTGGTTTACAGTCCTATGGGTTCCGTACCAATGTTTATGCGTTAGACAGCGACGCGGCGCTTACGCGCTTCGATATTTAGTCTCTATGCATTAAAGCAGTACGATTGCTTTGAAAAAAAAGTTCAGAATTTCCAAAATATTTCAAAATAAATTTTTCAACAAAAAGTAAGTTTTTGTCAAAAATTTATATAGTTCCTCAAAAATCTATTTTTTTCAGAGTAATTTTTTTTCAAAAATGTTAATCTTTTCAAAAAAAAATAATTTTTGGTACGGGAAGTTCCAGCAATTTGCCTTAAGGCACGATGCCATGCGCCCCACTAGTTTGAAATTGAATTCGAAATGAAATGACGATTGTTAATGTTGTGGAGATAAATTGATTTATGATTTACATTTGATTTGCTCAGATATAACAAGATGGCAAAAATAATGAAAGTTACAGTATTTGTAATAATATATGTGAAAACGTTTAAAATTTCTCGAATATTTCATTACGGTACGGGAAGTTCCAGCAATTTGCCTTAAGGCACGATGCCATACACCGCTAGTTATCATTTGTCACATCACAATTGAACTCAAGCTCCAAAACATAACAAAATGGTACTCGTATTTATTTTTACCCATTATGAATTTTTTTTAACTATCTTTTATATTTATTTCCAGGCCGCCTCTCGATTTACCTCCAAAACCAGTAGAAAACGACATAGAAACAAAAGATCTACTAAAAACCAACTCGGTGGATCAAAGAAGACCATCCTTAGACGACATTAAAAAAAATCCAGGATGTCGATGGCGACCAAGAGGATGAAGGTTCTTATGGTGCACCCTGTGGATTAGGATTACTTGAGAGATTGCTGAGGTCGCACCCTGTTTGGTTTTTGCCTGGAATCCAGAGAGCTGGTGCTGTGCATTTGTTGCAGGGGAAAGATGAAGGGGTAAGAAGAATTAGACCGATTCTGCCGCATAACAGAAAAATGTTATGGCAAGGCCATGTTATCAAGAACTTTCCATACTAATATTGACAAAAGCCATGGGGTTGCTGTGCAGTCAGGCGAATTTCTCAGTTTGTCTGATAGAAAACATAACCTAGAATGTCAAAAAAGCGATGTTAGATAAGTGTGTTTCTGATACAGCTTCATAACATACGAGTGACGTTGCGTGTAAAACGCCAGATTGCACAGCAAATACATAACATTTTGACAGTATTCAGTATGATTCAGTAGCATAATGTATGGAAGTCGGAGCGTAGCATGGCCTTGCCATAACATTTTTCTGTTGTGCGGCAGAATCAGTCTCTTAATCAGTATATTCATGATGTGTCAATTCTAATCTTTTATCATTATTTTTTTAGAATTTTGTGGTTCGTGGTTCTAGTCAACCCATGACAATGGCTGTCAGTGTGCGACTTCCAGCAGGCAGAGGTCCTTATATTGAACATTATTTAGTAAGGGCTAGTGAAGGTCGTGTTGGCTTGGAAACATCAGCTAATAGGTTTGATTCTATTCCGGAATTGGTTGCTCATTATGCACAATGCTGGTAAGAAAATAATAATAATTAAATCTTGAAAACGCAACCCAAAGTTTTATTTCTAAATCTTTCATAAGACATGATCGGTTTGTTATTGTAATTAGCATTCAGAAATGAACCTTTATTAGAGAAATGAAGTAATTGCTGATTAATAAATTGTATAATATTCGTTCGTACAGTGGATTATATTAAATAACGCCTAAACAAATATTGTTTTTGCAACTTCACTCATCATGTAATTGTGTTTGAAGAACTTCATGTAATTAAAATTAACATACACTCATTGACTGCTTGTATTTTTTTACTTTTTCGTCGGCGATATAATCTCATTCTTTGAACAGCTATAGGATCTGTCTTGTCTAAAAAATATTTTCCATTTTAATGACTTCAAAGATTTATAGAAACTACGAATAATATAGAAATAATTTCTAATTTTTTTATTTTTATTTACTTATATATATACATTATTTTCATATCTCAGTCAGGCAGATGTGCCTGGTATGAGAGATTATGAAAAACAGTTTTCATATAATATATACATTTCATTTGACTATAATATCTATTTCATTAATATAATATCTATATATAATTAAAAATATCTTTATATATAACTCTTCAGTCTTCTTTGTCTTAATTTCCTTATAGTATTTCTTTATTTTTCTTTTAAATTTATCGTCATCATTGGTCATCTTAATATCGTTTGGCAATTCGTTATATATTTTGCTAGCACTCCATATGACATTTTCTCTCAAATTCTTTTTTCTATTGTGTTCAATGTGAAAATTGTTGTGTTGTCTAGTGTAGTGTTCATGTATATCTTGATTTGTGTCTATTGTTGCACTTGTTTTAATTCTGTTATATTTCATTTTGTGTATTAATTTGCATTTCTCTATTTTAATTTAATCAATAAACTTAGGTTTAGTACGCGGTCGAAATGTTTAGTTTGTTTTATTATTCTCAAGGAACAGGGTAAAATATTGTTCTGATTCAGGCATTTTTCATTAAATCAAGATTTGTACTACGATGTACCTTTAAAATGTTTATTTATCTATGCCGATTTCCTTGTTGATACCGGTACGCATACAACGACAGATCTCTTTTAGCATACACGACTGCTAATCACAATCGACCCGTATAGAAATGATTTCATCGAGAGCGAATGACGTACAGTTCGGGCGTAACGCACTTCCGTTGCATTTGTACGGATTTACACCCTAGTCGCGCCTAAAGAAGTTTTACTTCAATAATAATTAAATCTTGTAAACGCTTCCCAAAGTGTTATTTCTAAATCTTCCATTTATTTTAGTGATGAGTTACCAGTCCAGTTAACCTTACCACGTGCCCTTCGCGAAGCCAGGAATCGCCAACAATTGTCATCTTTGGCACTTTTGGGTCAAGAATTTTGGAGGCATCCTGCTACGCCTTTATTGCCGCCTCCAAGGCCTTCGACTTCTGCTGATTCACTTGGTGAAAGTTCTTCTGCTTCGGATGCCAGCGACTACACTAGTGACAATGGTAAGAAATTTTATGGAAAGTTTAGAAATAATGAAAAAAAAGTTGTTTCTGATTATCTCATATATAAAAATGGAGCTCACGATAAAATGATCCGCTAAAACTCGGAAACGTCTAAACCGATTTGGCCAGTCTTAGTCTTGAAAAATTTATACTAATCAGTATGTTGTCGGAAAGATGGGATATTATTTCAAAATTGCGTAGAAACTTTACATTTTTAATTTGAACATTTTTGTAGAAGCGTAATTTGAATAAAACAATGGACGGTGGCTAATACGTCAAATGTCAAATGTTTTTGACAGATGATGTTCAATTACGTTTAATAGGCTATTTTACGTGAATATTATTTAAGTGTGATTAAATTGTAGTAAGTAGTTTTGTTTGTAGTTTTATTTATATACAAAAACGTTAGTAAACCAAGCCGCAAGTGTTACTAGAAACTTAAAATATCAACTTTTTTGAAATGTTAATATAAAAATGCGTTTTTTGGCGTTGTAGCACTGTTTTTTGCAAATCATATTTTTCTCAAACACGGTGCTCTAAAAGATCTCATTTGTATAATTATATACTCATTGGTACTTGTAAAACATTTTCTAGGTTATATTATTTTTTATTTGTGTTATTTAAATTCAGAACCTAAATTTGGTATCCATCAAAGGGACATTTTGTCGAATAACATTTTCTCAGGTATAATTTCCCAGAATTTATCGAAAAATAGATAGTAATATATGAAGGTCCGGGGTTAAAAAGGTCCACCACCGATGTGTCAAAAACCAGAAGCATTGTTTAACAACAATATTTGAAAGTAGAGGGAAAAAGATGTATAACCAGCTATAAACGGTAATCTTTGAAAATCCGTAATAAAAGTATTTTCTTTCGTTGGTAGTTTTTTTAGCATTAGTTAAAAATATAATTATTTCGAAAAATACCTTTAAAATTAAAATAAGACATTAAACCTGTTTGCCACCTGGCCGTTCCAAGTTACCTCGTCTATGGGTAAAAAGGTCTAGATAACAAATTTTTGAAAGACAGCAAAAAAGCACATTTCTACAATGATGAAGTAGCTGGCAGTTTTACTGAACGTAGTCAGATAACTAAAATGTGTTATTTGTTGTTATATAATTGGTTTGGTTTCTATAATATAATTAATATTTGCTCAAAGTCAAATTGGACCTTTGTGCCTCGCCCTGCTTTGCATATATACTTTTTATTAAATTTACTTTAATCCATTGAATATTACTTGAAACTTTTCGAAAATCAGGTCAAAGAAGAAATACTTAATTCATTTTCTATCTCTCCCCGCAGAAATTTGAAAATTTTGTATAAGCTCAGTAGTATTATTTACAATTATACACAAAATTCAGAATCCAAAAAGAATCTGAAAAACTTGAAACGTAATCAATAAGTCGAAAGACCAAAAAAAAAGACTTGGATTGGATTATACCATGTTTTCTGTAGAAAGTGTATGAAACTTCCAGTTTGATTGTATTGACAAAATATAGACAAACTAATGGGGTTTATTGTTTTTATAATTCCTCATTGTATATAGCATTCAAACAACACATCCTTATACATTTAAAGTATTGATATTTTTCATTCTCTAGAAATTGTTTATAATATACCTTACTTAGCGAAACAATGTTTGCCGGTTCACCTAGTTGACATATTATATAAAGACATCACTAATACTGTTTGTATTTTGATCAATATTATACTTCTGTTCAAAATTTTTGATGAACTCATTTTAAGTAATTTTGAATCTAACGTTTACCATTTTTGTAGGTAATAATAAGCACATAAACCCTCTAGAAACTAGGACACCATCACCGTTCTCTGATCCAATTGAACACCATCCTGCTCAAAGAAATCAGTTAACAACGTTTAAAGGTCCTAGGGCTCCAAGACCTACGCCACCTTGCACATTAGATCTAAATAATGTGACAACAGGTGGACATAGTAATGGATTTGATAGGTAAGTAAAACATGTCATTATTGTAAGGCAAATGACTTAAGAAATTATTATTATTGTATTTTTGTGCAGAATTCCTGGACGTGTACCACCTGTTCCGCCGCCACGATGGAGCAAACCTACAACTCCTCCAGGAACTAATGATAACTCGAGAGTTCCTGTAAGTTAATAACATTTATTTTTAACATAATCAATTACAATTACAGTTTATACTAGATGACCTGACAGACGTTGCCCTGTACCCACATATACATTTTTTAAATATCCAGTACTAATATTTACCATTCAGTTGAAAATAATAATTATTGTTTTTCGAATTACTATTAACGCCAATATATGAGAGATGTTAAATGTAGAACTGCTTCAAATAAAATGATGATTCTCAATTTCCACAGCTAACACTTTAATTGTGCTTTTAACAAATTTTAGAATATGTTCAATAAAATTGTATATTAAAAATTATACACTGCAAGTTATAGAACAAATTTATTTCCAATAGCTCAATTTATTTTAATGCCAACGGTTATACAATATTTTTCGTCATACCTGTAGATGTGGATGTATAAATGAATGATTTTTTGTTTATTCACGACTAAAACATTGATTTTCCAAATTTATCACACGAAAATTCATCTGCCTTTGTGATTTATAGCATAAAATATACGTATTGGATATTGAAGTCTTTTAAAAGGTATAACAAATTCAGAAAGAATTAATATATAGCATTCGCGGTAAAGGTACAATATCACCTGGGAATTTTCTACCCAAAATATTTGCTTTAATATTGCCTATATTTTTTTTTAATTTTTTAACTGGCTTTTAGTAATTTTAATATCTAACTTACATTTTTCTCACTAATAATTCAATATACATTATTACTTAAGTTTATATTTGAAGTGAATTAATTTGTCAAATTCTGTTCTCATGTGCTCTATTCAACCTACGATCAACAAAATTGTGCGCCCTGTGATTTTTTTTACTGTGCTCCATTTTGCATGATATTTTGGAAATAGGCTAATCTTAATCTCAAGTTCAGAAGTGAAAACAATCATATTAAAATAATTCACTATTCCAGTTGCGAAATGTAATAAAAATCACACATAGATTCCAATTAGAATAATTTGAATTCAACAAATATAAGTACAATATAAAAATATATCTCAAAATGGCATATTTTGCCTTTAGATATACGAGAAAAATTTGAGATTTAATAAGGGAACGCCCATTAATTTCGTGAACAATTTTTAAGGATTTTTTAAAGATTTTTTGTGTAACAAAAATAATAAAAGCAATAATTAGTCAGAAAAAACCCTTGAATTTCAGAGATATAATAATGAGAAATAGGTTGTTTTTTAATGGATTTTTTTCAAGAAATCATGAGTTTTTTGAAAATTTTTGTACTGAAGCTATAGTATTTTCTAGAATCCATCAAGATCTCTTAAACCAAGTTAATTCTGATGGAATACGATTATTTTTAATTTTGGTGGAAATGACACTCATAAACTGATTCAAATGAAAGAAACATTGTATGCGTCTTTTATTTGCATGATAGCTCACTCAGTTTATGTGCAGAAATACTTATTTTGAAGCTTATTTTGAGGACTTTTAAACCCCATTTTCATATCTAGCCTAATATTGTTTCTAGAACACTATAAAACAGTGATTTATTAAATTATTAATTTATATAATTTTGGTCATTTCATTATTTTTGTTAAAATGTATATTTTTGAAGATATATTAGCAAATAACGCTTTTAATTTTTCTTTAACATTTAGTTAAAAAATAATATTCTGTCAAATTGAATTTTAATAAGGGTATGTAATTACATTGAACTGACATTTCACAAACGTGAGACGCATGCGCAGAACTGCATCACTTGTCAGACGCATGTTGACTCTATTTTATTATATTATTTTAATTTTTGGCACATCTCAGCTGCTTTTCGGCAATAATAATGTAGACATTACATTTTCCTTATTTATAATCATGAATTTATTATATTTTAATATTGCCTTAGCCTATAAGTGAATGGAAATGTTTGGCAAATGACAGTTGTCATTTGTTTTGATGTCAAACCATGCCTTAAACTAGTGGGGTGGGTGGCATCGTGCCTTAAGGCAAATTGCTGAAACTTCCCGTACCGTAACGAAATGTTCAAGGAATATTGAATGTTTTCAAATAGATTATTATAAATATTGTAACATTGTCTAATATTTATAAGAATTATATAGACTGAATTGCAGAGTTGAAATTATTTGTTTAAAGTATATTAGAACTTTAGTCAGAATTAAAAATAAAATCTGAATTATTTTCGATATACAAAAATTAAAAAAAAAAAAAAAAAAAAAAAAAAATTGAACAAAATTTTTTTTCCAAAATCAATTATTTTGTTAAGACAAGCAGAAAGTTCTTTGAATCAATTGAATCGGACGCTTAGTTCTCTCAAAAACTGCCATTTTTTGTACATTTAGCTCTGTATCTCCGAAATGGCTGGGCGTGCCTTTGCGAAAAACTAATAACCCCTTCTCCCAATCATTACTAATTGAATGCTTTTTAGATCATTCAAATCGGATGCTTTGTTCTCTCAAAAACTCGAACTCTATTTTCTGCACTCTTTGCTCCTTATCTCCGTAACTGCTGGACTTGCCTTTGCCAAAAACTAATCAGCTCTTCTCCTTATCAATAGGAATCGAATGTTTTTTAAACCATTCAAATCGATTGAACCGTATGCCCGAAAACGTGGGCGAAAATTTGTATCCATACATACATACACACACACACACACACACACACACACACATCCATTTTTTCTGAAGTATGCCAAAATGTTCAGAAACCTTCAAAACGTCGAGAAATGTAAAAAATTTCAATTCCGATTTTCGGCCCATTACAATAACTTACCCTACGGGAAGTTAAAAATATTTTCAAGGGCAAACAATCATAAGCGGTTTTTTGTAATTTTTTTCATTTATTTTTACAATCTAACTATATTTCTATGAATCTAAAAATTCTAGAAAAATTCTCGAACAAACTTCAGGAAGATTCATGAAAATCCGAATTATAGTTCAGGAGGATTAACCATTCATACATAGTTACAGAAGAATTTTATATATAAGATATTATAGTATATTTTACATTTCCAGACCTTGAGCAAACGCATGTCACCCGAAGGAGAATGCTTCGCATCCACCATCAACTCCAATACATCTGGCAGCATGCGTGTTCACAAATCCAAAATCAACGCCTCTCTGATAACTTCAACGAACAATGGTATCATGTCACCAGGAACCATCAGCAATGGTGTCACTTCCCCAAATATTCTATCACCAGGAATGCTCACGTCTCCTGATTCTAACAATGGACAAGTTTCTGGTTCTACAATGAGTGGTATAAATTCTACTATCACTTCGCCTATGAGTGGGACGAGTGGCGTTACGTCTCCTATGAGTGGAGCAACATCTTATCATACGAAGAGCAGCAGTCATAATAATAATAATGGGAGCAGTGGCAGGTCGAGGAGGGGTGCTAAGGCTGCTAGGAAAGCTAGCAGACACTACCAGGTAAAGGATAATAGAATAACTAGTGGTGTATGGCATCGTGCCTTAAGGCAAATTGCTGAAACTTCCCGTACCGTAATTGAAAATACGACGCGAAACCGAGGTAGATGTAGGAATGGATGCAGAATTACACTGTTTTGTGGAAAATAAAGGGATTTTAGGGTCTAAAGGATATGAAAATTGTGTTTTTAGATAAAATTATTATTTTGTGGAAAATGCACTTTAGTGCAATAAACGGAGCGTTTTAGGTCTGAATTTTTTACGGTGCTCTGAATTGGATGAAATTTTGGAATTAGGTTCATCTTACCCTCAAGTTCAAAAGTGAAAACAATTCGGGTTGCGCCATCACCCACCGGGGGGATGACACCCCCTCTCAATTGTGTAATTACATTTTTTCAAAATAACGTTGGATATGGATAGAAGAACTAATTATAAGAAAAAATGTCTTTTATAGTTTTTCAAAAAAACTAATACTTTTCAAGTTACTGGCCACTAAAGATTCATATATTTTTGGCGTTTTTTCTTCGTTTTTTTGCAAATATCTCCTAAAATATACATTTTAACGAAACATGTAATGAACAAAATAATGTCAGTAAAAATCTTAATAAATCGGTATTACATAAAGTTTTCTAGGAAAAATATTAAAAAAGATTTGAAAGAGCAAAGTTGTTTTTTATTTCGTTCAAGATTTAATTGTTGTATTTAAAGCCATCTAGTGTCGAGGTTTTACATTTTATGCATTTCGGTGAAATTGGGTTTTATAGTGCTCAACATAAGCTTTAAAATGAGTGCTGCTACAAGTTTTTTTGCGTGTAAAATGAGTGAGCTATCAAGCAAATAAGAAGCATATACGAAGTTTTTTTTCTTTTAAATCACATAGTTTAATGAGCCATTTCCACCAGAATTAAAGTAATTCACATTCCATCTAGAATTCACTTTATTATAGACATCTTAGCTTAGGATTCTAGCAGATTCACTACTTTAGTACAAACTATGTTCAGAAAACTCACGATTTTATAAAAACTTTTTTTTCTAACGAACTTAATTCCAAATTTCATTCAATTCGAAGCACAGTAAAAAAATTCAGAGGTTATACCCTTTTTTCCTTTCCGTTTACTGCACTACTTAAGAAAGTACCACGAATATCTCTAGAATCAAGCTCCAAAAATATTTTCTAAGAATGTGTTTCTAAAAACAAAAAGTTCTTAACTAGTGGTGCCTTAAGGCAAATTACTGGAATTTTCGTGCCCTAATGAAATATTCGAAGAAATTTAAATGTTTTCAAATATATTATTATAAATACTGCAATTTTCATTATTCGTATTTTATAGACGAAGACGTTTATATATGTTTGTATGAAAAGTAAATAAATGAAACCTAATCAAGCGGAATTAGAATGGAGGACTTTGTATCAATTTTCTAAGAATTTTTTAAACTGAATTGCAAAGTTCAAATTATTGACTTTAAGTATATAAGCGAGCTTTATCATTTTTGCCAGAATTAAAATCAAAATCCGAATCATTTTAGATATTTTGAAATTAAAAATTGTATTTTTCAAAAACTAATCATTTCGTCGCACTGTCAACATAATCAAAATGTTTACTGAATCATTCGAATGAGATGATCCAATCTCTCAACTAGTGGTGTATGGCATCGTGCCTTAAGGCAAATTGCTGAAACTTCCCGTACCGTAATGGAATATTCGAGAAATTTTAAACGTTTTCAAATATATTATTACACAAT
>NW_020539727.1:13261298-13295775 GCF_003426905.1 Ctenocephalides felis | reverse complement strand
ACATTTTGGCATACCTCAGAAAAATTTATGTGTATATGTATGTATGTAAGAATACAATTTGTCAGTCACGTTTTCGGGCGCACGGATCAACCGATTCGAATGGTTTAAACAACATTCGATTCCTATTGATAGGGAGATGTGCTGATTAGTTTTTGGCAAAGGCAGGTCCAGCCGTTACGGAAATACGGAGCAAAGAGTGCGGAAAATATAAATCAAGTTGTTTGAATTCTTAATGATTGGGAGAAGAGGTGATTAGTTTTTGGCAAAGACAGGTTCCGTCATTTCGAAGATACAGAGCTAAATGTGCAAAAAATGGCAGTTTTTGAGTGAACTAAGCGTCTGATTTGAATGATCTAAAAACTTTCTGCTTGTATTGACAAAACAATTGCTTTTGAGGATAAACTAGTGGGGCGCATGGCATCGTGCCTTAAGGCAAATTGCTGGGACTTCCCGTACCAAAAATTATTATTTTTTTAAAAAGATTAACATTGTTGAAAAAAATTGACTTCGAACAAATTAGATTTTTGAGAAACTATAAATTTGACAAAAAATTACTTTTTTTTGAAAAAAAATTTTTTTTTGATTTATTTTGGAAATTTTTATTTCTTCATTTTGACATATTTTGGAAATTCTGAACTTTTTTTCAAAGCAATCGTACTGCTTTAACTGCATAAAGACAAAATGTCAAAGCGCGTAAGCGCCGCGTCGCCGTCTAACAGATAAATATTGGTACGGAACCCATAGGAATGTAAACAAAATTTATACTTATTATTAAAATCTCTGTAAAATATCTGATAATTTGATGTGCATATGTCTAATGATCATTTTTGACCGCCAAATGGCAATTTTTTTTACTTTTTTCACTAGATCTCCGAAACCGCTAGACCTGCCTTCATGAAAGTTTGATCAATTCTTCATCTTGTCAATACAAGTAAAATGTTTTTTGAATTATTAAAATCTGAAGCTCTGTTCTGTTAAAAACCTAGTTACCATTTTTAGCACTTTTTGCTCCGTATCATCGTCTCCTTATCAATACGAATCGAATGTCTTTTGAATTATTCAAATCGCTTCATCCGTCCCGAAATCGTCGACGAAAATTTGTATCCGCACATACATACATACACGCGCACACACACACATACACACACACACTTACACACGCACATACATCCATTTTTTCTAAGGTATGTCAAAAAGTTCAGAAGGTTGCGATTACTATAACTTGCCCTACAGGAAGTTAAAAATTATTACATCTTTTTTTATTTTTCATAAAATATTTTTGTAATTTTGGATTGAAAATTCAAAAAATCACCCAGGCTAAGCACAGTCTAAGCGCCACTCTAGTACAAAAGTTTATCCAAGTGCGTTTAGACTGTTTTTGTATTGGAGCACTTTTTCAATTTTATGAAAACTATTGAAAAATGTGAAAATGCCGCCAAGCTAGGCACAGTATAAGTGCAAATGTCGCACAGAATTGTTTGCAAATGCGTTTAGACTGTAACTATACGGGAGCACTTTTTCAATTTCGTGAAAATTAGGCAACATTTTTTTTTTGAAATTGAATTCGAAATGAAATGACGATTGTTGTTAATGTTCTGGAGATAAATTGATTTATGATTTACATTTGATTTGCTCAGATATAACAAGATAGCACTATAATAATGAAAGTTACAGTAGTTGTAATAATATATTTGATAACGTTTAAAATTTCTCGAATATTTCATTACGGTACGGGAAGTTTCAGCAATTTGCCTTAAGGCACGATGCCATACACCACTAGTTGTGTTTTATTTTTTAGGCATAGTGAACCATCAAGTGGACGCGACTCGAGTTCGTTCTACGCCTTTGGTTCAAGATTTCCACCTCATCCAGCTTTACAAAGAATTGATTCGAGCGAAGAATTGTCTTCGTCGAATTTTTGGAGGTCCTGCTCTTGGAGCAGGTTCAGTTTGGAATGGACAACAGTCGCAGCAGCAACTTCTTCTTGGATCAGTTGATGATCTTCAACGAAAATCGGTTGCTAGGCGAAGGAAAGGTGATGCTTGGACTGTTGATAGGAGCTGGGAGTTTGTAGGTAAGAAAATACACATAAAATTACTCTAATTTTTAACTTCCCGAAGGAGAAGTTTATGTTATCAATAAAAAATCCGACTCGCTAATTTTATGTTTTCTCGACGTTTTAAGCAATTCTGAATCGAATGAGACCAAATTTGGAAAAAAGTATGTGTGTGTGTGAACAGATTTTTTGCCGTGAATCGACGTTTTCTCCAAAACGGTTGGACCGATTTCAAAAATTTAAAAGTCATTCGATGTATTTCAATGAGGACTAGCGTTTATCAACTTTGCGGGACGATCAGCCAAGCCTTCTTTGTAAATAGCAGAAAATAGAAAATTTTTTTGTCTACGTTTTCGCCCGCAGTTCGTAATCAATTTTGAAAATTCAAAAACCGTTCGGAAGATATTGGTTGGGAATCGTGCTGATTAGTTTTTGGTAGAGATCGGCCGGGTCATTTTCTTGTAATAAGGTGTTAAAAAAAATTTTTTCGTTCGATTTTTATTATTATTTTTTTGACGGTAGATACCATAGTCTTCTAGATCATACTAAAATATTACGGCCCTACGACAACTCGTTTAGCTTTAAAAATTCTTCAAAGTTTGCGAAAATTAGTATGGTCTTTTTGACATTTGTCAAAATTAGAACTTTCATCGAGGTTTGCTCAAAAACGCCTGAATAGATTTTAGAAATTTAAAAGCCATTTGATGTATCTCAATGAGGACTATCGTTTGTCAGTTTTGTGAGACGATCTGCCAAACCGTTTCTTTGTAATTTGAAGAAAAGTGTTAAACCTTTCGTCCACATTTAAGCTCAAACCACCGAATCGATTTTAAAAAATCTGTTCGTAAGATATTAGTTGGGAATGATACTGATTAGTTTTAGGTCAAAATCTACCGAGCCGTTTTCTTGTAATTAACTGTTGAAAAAAAAATTTAAGCCGATTTTTATGAAACTTTTTTGGCGGTATATATCATGGTCTTGTAGAACTTACTGAAATATTACGGCCTTACGACAAGTAGTTTAATTTTAAAAATTCCTCAAAGTTTGAGAAAATGAGTAGTTTTTTTGACAATTGTTAAAATTAAAATTAGACGATTTACTTGTTATAACGATAGAGTACTTAGTCTTAATAAACATTAAACCTTTAAAGTCCTACGGAAACTGGTTCAAATATAAAAATTGTTGATTTTTGAAAATTAGCTTTTAAAAATACTCCGAGTTAACATGTTCGTTCGTTTTCAATTATGTGTAATAAATCCACTCGGAATACATTTAATCACTCATAAATTAATTTATTTTTTATTAAGTCGATTAATTACGCATATCGGGAAGTTCGTGTAACTTGCCTCAAGGCAAAATACCAATATCAACTAGTTTGGTAATACTCTAAGAGCAATTTTTTTTTAGCTCGAGGTGATCTCGAACAAGAAACTCCTTTCGACATGCCAATTACTGGCAATGAAGCCGACTGGTCGAGAATAGGGTTTCCATCAGATCTACATAATGAAGATGATTTGATAGATCCTCCTTCTGGGCCTAAAATAACAATCCGAGAGGTAATATATATATCAATAATTATGGTTTTATCTTTTACTAGATGACCCGACACACGTTGCCCTGTACTTATGTTTACAATTCAAAAGTTTCAATTTTTTTATAATAACCTATACTAATATTTACCAATTAGTTAAAAATTATTGTTTTTTTACACTAAAGTTTATATCGAAATGTGTATACATCTACCCATATTATGGATCTTGAATGTACAACTGCTTTAAATAAAATGATGAGTATTTGCTTTTTTGAAAAGCATTATAAAACATTTGTTTCTTATAATTAGTTCTTTTATCGATATCCGACGTTATTTGAAAAAAAAATGAAATTACACCACTGAGAGGAATGTTATCCCCCCGGGAAATGGCAAAGGAGTCTAAATTATTTTTGAGAGTAAGATAAACCTAATTTCAAAATTTCATACAAATTGGAGCACAGTAAAAAAATTCAGACCCAAAACGCTCCATTGACTTGAGTAAATATTCAGTATCCGATGGCAAAAATATGAAAATACTAACGTTTGTATGTGAAAAAGAAAAGGGCTGTTTTTAGGGTTTTCCCGGCAATTATTCGATTTATTCTCGCCGTAACATCCATGGACTTCAACGAACATTTTAAAAAAAGAATTAGCCAAATTGGTCTAAGCGTTATTGAGTTTTGTGCTTACCAACACATTTTGCAATTCATTTTTATATTATAGATTAATTTTGTGTTATTTCTGCAGATGATTGCAAAACGATTACCCGATCTCGGTTTACCAGAACCTACAATCACAAGTTGCAATAGTTCTGAGCAAACCAGTAGAATGTCTGCCTACGATAATGTGGAAGGACGAATTACTTCAGGTATTCTAAAACTTTGATAATTTAAAATGTTTTTTTAACTTCCCGTAGGGCAAGTTATAGTAATCGCAAAAAAATCGAAAATGAAATTTTTTACATATCTTTACGTTTCAAAGGTTTCTGAACATTTTGGCATACCTTAGAAAAAATGGATGTATGTGTGTGTGTGTGTGTGTGTGTGTGTGTATGTATGTATGTATGTGCGTGTGTGTATGTATGTGCGGATACAAATTTTCGTCGACGATTTCGGGAACACGGATCAACCGATTTGAATAATTCAAAAAACATTCGATTCGTATTGATAAGGAGACGTGCTGATTAGTTTTTGGCGAAGGCAGGTCTAGCCGTTCCGAAGATACGGGGCAAAAAGTGCCGAAAACGGTAACTCAGTTTTTAAGAGAACGGAGCGTCCGATTTGAATAATTCAAAAAACATTTCACTTGTATTGACAAGATGAAGAATCGATAAAATTTTCATGAAGGTAGGTCTAGCGGTTTCGGAGATATGGAGAAAAAAGTAAAAAAATGATCCATTTGGCGGTCAAAAATGATCATTAGACATACGCACATCAAATTATCAGACATTTTATAGAGATTTTAACAATAAGTATACATTTTGTTAACATTTCTATGGGTTCCGTACCAATGCTTATGCGCTAGACAGCGACGCGGCGCTTACGCGCTTTATATTTGTGTCCTATGCAGTTAAAGCAGTACGATTGCTTTGAAAAAAAGTTCAGATCTTCTACAATATGTCAAAATAAAGAAAAAAATTTTTTTTTCAAAAAAAAAAATTAAAAAAAAATGTTTTTTAAAAAAAAAATTTTTTTTTCAAAAAAAGTTATTTTTTGTCCAATTTATAGTTTCTCAAAAATCTTATTCTTTCAAAGTAATTTTTTTCAAAAATGTTAATTGTTTTTAAAAAAATTATAATGGTTTTTAAAAAATTATAATTTTTGGTACGGGAAGTTCCAGCAATTTGCCTTAAGGCACGATGCCTTAATTGCCTTAAGACAGAATTCCACTTACAGCTAGTTGAGAATCCTGTGATTAACTTGGTATTTTCTATTTTTTAGGTCCACTATCGTCTCGAGAAAGTGACGACGGCACTGTCTTCTCCGAGCCTTGGGATTGTTCGAGATGGCAAGGATTATTATTGGCGAATAACAATAATAATATTGATTCAGAATCAACAACGACAAATGGTCAACAGCAGTCTGTTCAGAAAAGACATGCTACCATTGGTAGAAATAATAGACCTCCTACGTTGGAGAGGCCTTGTGCTATGTATGGTAAGTCGAAATAATTTTTTTTGTATATATATATATATATATATATATATATATATATATAAGAAATTTTGCTCATATATATATTTATATATATATATATAAGAAATTTTATAAATGTTTTTTTTAACATGAGTGAAACATATGAGAAATTTATTATGATTTTTTTTTTCTTATTTTTCAACCAACTATTTATGTCGCAAAGGGATAAAATATCATTCTGCTTACTTGTTGCTTTCATTGTCATTTGTATGAAACAACCTTCCGCAAAACGTCTCCTGAATTATTTTTTTAATATGCAGAGTACACTGATTACAAAGACTATATTATTTTTTAATGTGTGTATGTGTTCTGTCAGCATAGTTTTAAATTGTTTAGGATTTTTTTCACGTTGTTGAATTAGTTTTATTGAATTTTGTCTAGTTCCACCAATGTACATTAAATCGCAATTTTAGCAGTTAATTTAATAGACCAGATTTTTAAATCTTTCGATTTTGAGGAAGTTTTATGAGTTCTCTATTATGAACAGTTTGTATCACGAAAGAATGCAGTATCATTACGTTTATTTTTTTTTATTATTATATAGTTGAATGAAACACTCTTCTGCAAAACGTCATCTAAATAAATGTTTGTCCGAATAGTCAGGTTGAAAATGTCTATACTCTGTTTTGACGTTTTTATGTGTTCTGAAAGCATAGTTTTAAATTGTTCAGGATTTTTGGAATTGTTTTTGTGTTACTGAAGTCGTTTTAATAAATTTTGGCTAATTTCACCAATGTGTATTAAATCACAGTATGAGCAGTTAATTTAATAGACCAGATGTCTAAGGCAATCGATTTTGAAAAAAGTTTTATAAGAACAATCTTTCTCTATTATGAACAGTTTGTATCACGAAAGGATATCTTTGCGTTTATTTTTTTTATTATATAGTTGAATGAAACACTCTTTTGCAAAACGTCTTCTAAATCAATTTTTGTCTCAAGAGTCAGGTTAAATGTGTTTATATTGTGTTTTCACGTGTGTGTGTGTTCTGTTAGCATAGTTTTAAATTGTTTAGGATTTTTTTTATTTTTTCTACGTTGTTGAATTGGTTTTATTAAATTTTGTCTACTTTTACCAATCATACCTCACAATCTGAGCAGTAAATTTAATAGATCAGATTTTTAAAACTTTCGATTTAGAAACAAAGTTTCACAAGAACAAGGATTCTCTATTATCTGCGTATGAAATATTGCGTATGAAATATTGCGTTACTTTTTCATTTTATAATTGAATGAAATAACCTTCAGCAAAACGTCTTCTGAATATTTTTTCTTTAATTGGAAGAATAGTTGTGTTAAAGAAGTCTATATGTTGTATTTTGAGGTTTGTGAGCATTCTGTCGATTTTTGGAGTCGATTTCTCGAATTTCTTCGAATTGTTTTTGTGTTGCAGTTAATTTAATACACCAGATTTTGAAGGCTTTCGATTTTGAAAGAATTTGTACAAGAAGAATATATTTCTATTAATATCTCTGTATGAAATATTGCGTTTATTTATTACTCTTTCATTTTATAGTTGAATGAAACAACCTTCAGCAAAACGTCTTCTGAATGAATTTTCTTCAATATGAGGGATATTCGTGTTAAAAATTATGCATCGCGTTTGAATTTTTCGGTTTTTTGGAATTGTGTTTGTGTTACTGAAGTCGTTTTGTTATATTTTGTTAGTTACACCGATATATATTAAATCACAATCTGAGCAGTTAATTTGATAGAACAGATTTCTAAAGCTTTCGATTTTGAAGAAGTTTTATAAGAACAATCTTTCTCTATTATCTCTGTATGAAATATTGCGTTTATTTATTACTTTTTCATTTTATAGTTGAATGAAACAACCTTCAGCAAAACGTCTTTAATTTAGAATAATTTTTCTTCAATATGAAAGATCGTCATATTAAAGAAGTCTATATTGTGTTTTGATGTATGTAAGCATTCAGTCGATTTTTGGGGATTTTTGGAATAGTTTTTGTGTTGCAGTTAATTTAATGCACCAGATTTTTAAGGTTTGCGATTTTGAAAGAATTTGTACAAGAACAATATATTTATATTAATATCTTTACATGAAATATTTCGTTTATTTGTTTCTTTTTGGTTCTATAGTTAACATTCAGCAAAATGTCTTCTGAATGAATTTTCTTCGATTCATGTTAAAAAGTATGCATCATGTTTGGATATTTCGGATTTTTAGAATTATTTGTGTTACTGAAGTCGTTTTTTTTTAATTTTGGCTAGTTTCACCGATGTATATTAAATCACAGTCTGAGCACAATTTAATAGATTTGATGGAGCAAATTTGTAAGGCGTTCGATATTGAATTTTTTTTTAAATTTTTTAAGTAGCAAATAAGTATTACTTCAATCGCGTGTGAACCTTACGCGCACTCTTTTTTCTGAACCAAAACATCATCGTTCATTTATCGAACCCTGATTAAATTAATTCTTATACGCATTAACAGAGATCCATGAAACAATTTCATATCTCGAATTTCGAATTGATTTCTATGTATGTGCAATATAAATAATGATGTATAGATCGACTTTTGTTTATTTACCATAGACAATACACATATGAGAATAACGTAATCTATTGAATTGTTAATATTGTTTGCAATTGATATTGATATAGACAATAAGTGAACGGCGACAACTAACTGCGTTTTAACCTATGGCCTTCTTATTTGACCACTTCTGCATTTTTCTGGTAAATCGAATAGTTGTAAAAGTTCTAAGGGTTTGGTAATAAAAGATACAAAATTTCATTTAGATTAATTTTATATCAAATTTACAACATTTGTCTAGAGGTAGCAGGTTGACCAAGTGTTTAATGGAATGTAAGCTAATTTTGTATATTCATTTCGTAAGATGTTTTGGTAAAAGTACTTTTTAAAAAAATGTATTGTAAATATTTGTTCCAGTGCCAACCAGTTCAGAAAATAATCAATATAATGTAATCTAATTCTGAATAAGTATTTGGATAAGATTTGATCACAACTGTATTTTTCTGGAAAATAGAGGTTTTATTAGAGATTTAAGGGCCTGAAAAAAAGTACTTCGTTTTTTAAATAAAAAATTATTTTATTTGCTATAATACTTAAATCTGGATTAGTTGCACTAATTATTTATCTTTAGATTTTGATTACAAGGTTCTGATCTAATTTTGGAAAAGTATTTGTATAATCATTCTTATTTGATCACTCCTCTATTTTTCTGGAAAAATGGAGTGTTTGCAAAAGTTCTTAGGATTTAGCATGAAAAGATAATAAACTTTAATTCAGGTTAAATTTCAATTTGTGTATAGTTTGTTGGACAAAATTTTATCAATTTTGCATTTTTCTGGTGAATTGAGTAAAGTTGAGTAAATTATAAAGAAATTAAGGTGCACAACTAGTGTAACCGCCTAAAAAAAGGTGATTTTTGGGAATTTATATTAATAAAAATACTCTATCAATCATTTCAAAATTTTAAGAATATATTTACACATGTTTTCAGAATAGATAGTAAAATTTTTGAAGAAAAAAATTAAATATTTTTTAACTTATCGTCGATCTCCAACGGCGCGAAAAAAAAGGCCCTTAACTGCTGCAGTGATTCCGGCCTTCTACGTGGATGAAATAAAAAAAAAATCTTGTTAAACTAGATAATGTTGTCTGCAAAATAAACTACGATAAAAAAAATCAAAAATTGACAAAATGGCGGCGTTTAAAAAAGTCGAATTTTACCCAAAATTTTGGTCGTTTTTGGACTGCCAAATTCGATTTTTGATCCGATCAAAAAATCGATAGTTCATTTTACGGAGAACTATATATAGAACATGTAAAAAAAATTTGAAAGTGATCGGATCATTTGTTTTTGAGTAATCGCTGCAGCAAATTTGGAAAATGCTGTTTCGAGAAAAACGCGTTTAAAGATAAAATGATCGTTATACTATGTGTACTATATATATACTTAAGGTATCGATTTAAAATTTTGGTATGTTATTTTTAAAGATATAACCTATCGAAATATGGAAAAATTGAAAATTCGATTTTTTGAAAATTTCTCACTAGTTGTGCCCCTTAAGAATGCAAACATAACTAAAAATTAAATTTAAATTTTAACTAAAATGATGATCAATAGTAAATGCAAGTGTAAGCTAATTTTAAATGTATGTATTTATTAAAGTTTTGAGGGTTAGTATTTCAAAATCTTTGAATTTTATATAATACTTTAACAACTACTTTCTAAGGATCATTTTGGTAAAAAATTAAAATGAGGTGGTCCAATTTTGCCAAAGTATTATTCTATCTAATTCAATTTCTTCTGAATTTATGTGGAGTATTTATAAAAGATTAATAATAGTTAACCTAGCTTAAATAAAATATCTAAACTTCAAGTGCATCAAATTGTGCTTTAGGGAAACCTTAGAAATCCCTAAAAACCAATTTCATTTCATTTCAACTTCAGACAATGTCCTTTAATTTGGTTTATGACAATTACGATCAATACTAATGCTTCTTTTCGCCTTGACATTGAGTTCTTTATACGGACACCCTGTATAAAAAGTTTATTGCCTAATATGAGTAATAAATAATAAAAATTATTCAGTTTTCAAATATGAATCAGCTTTATTCTTTCTTAAGTAAAATTAGCGTTTGTTACATTCATTATTGAACACAAGGCTCCAGGACCAATTTCCGCTTTATCCAACCCGATATCAAGCAGTATTAGTGATACAAGTTTTACTGAAAAATATAGTTTTAAGAAATATGATTTCAATTGCAAATAGCCTGTTAAGGCGAATTCACAATATGACCACGTTTATAAAGAAAAACCAAAAAATTGCTTTCTATATTAGCCTGTTAAAAAAGTAAAAAAATATATATAGAATTTCTAAAATTGAACTAAAGCAAGTAGAACATCAGAAAATAATGTCAACTAAATAAATATGGTTACTTCAGAATAATTTTGTACGCAAAACTCTTAAAAAATCCCAAGCAAAACGTGGAAGCAAATCATCCCACGGTACAATTTTCTTTCAAAATTCTCCTAACCGATATCGTATCTCTTAAAACAAAAGAATGTTTGCAAAACCCACTACCAACTATTAATTGAATGAACATATTGAAAAATTATCACAATAAATTTTATTTGCATTAACAAATCCCACGCCGGTAAACAATTCAATTCGATATGATTCAGTCACAAACTATACTAATAATCAGTATGTGAATTTTAAACAAATCTCCCACACAAGAATTTATATAAACTATTATTATTAATCGACAAGATAAAACAATAATTATCGTAGATAGAAAAGTATATAAAATAATCAATTAACTAGATAATTTATAAATGCGCATAAAAATTTAGAGACAGACAGGCGGACAGACAGACTTCTAATGTGATGATAAATAATTATTGTTGCGTTTATCTGAAGACAAATTTATTTTGAAATGTAGTATAAAAGTTGGTGGAAGAAATTATTGACTTTCCTAAAGAAAAGATAAATTTTCCTTAAAAAAATAAATTAGTAAAGAGACTGCTGACGAGCAAACTGAAACTAGTTGGTATTGGTATTTTGCCTTGAGGCAAGTTACATGAACTTCCCAATATGTGTAAATAATCGACTCAATCAGTAAAAAATAAATTAATTTATGAGTAATTAAAAGCATTCCGAGTGGATTTCAGAATGGCTTGAAACGTCCAGAAAATCTAAAATTAGCGAATCGTATTTTTTTATGAAAACATAAACTTCTCCTTCGGGAAGTTAATAAAACGACTTCAGAAACTCAAAAATTATCGCCAGAAATCGACAGAACGCTGACATATAAAATACAATATAGAAGTTTTTTTTGACGACGACTGTTAAAAATTGGTTCGTAGATATACACACCTATTTTTTCCAAACGCCGAGAAATCATAAAACTATCAACATGGATATTCTGTCCAAAATAAACTTTTGCTTTGAAATATTATTTATCAACATATTCTAAAATGTTAATAAATAAATCTTATAAAGAAATTTGTTTGAAATATCTTTCTTGCTCTACAATTATGTCTTATGACTAATTTTTATTAACCAAACGAAATAATCTGCTCCTTACACACATTCAAAAAGAATTATATAAATTTATCATCATTTTCTCACGGTTTCAATTTTAAGAGCAAAAACGACGCGTTAGAGATAACAAAATTTTGATTCTACGAAATATTTTGTGCATTAAATTAACTTTTGTCCTAATAAATATTTTTCGTTTTGATATTTGTACGATGAACTAGTTTTAATCGGTTTGATGAATTTAAACGCAAAATAGTAATAGATAGATAGCGACGTAGGTTCAATACAAATAATTATGCTATTTTTGAAGTAAAATAGTAAAAACAGTTTAATAAATTCTATAATATTCGTTCATACAGTGGATTATGTTAAACAACGCCTTAACAAATATTGTTTTCGTAACTTCACTCATCATGTAATAATTGTGTTTGAAGAACTTCATGTAATTAAAATTAACATACATTCATTGACTGCTTGTATTTTTTTTACTTTTTTGCTGACGATATAATCTCATTCTTTGAACAACTGTAATATCTGTCTTGCCTAAAAAATATTTTCCATTTTAATAACTTCAAGGATTTATAGAAGCTACGAATAATATAGAACAAATTTCTAATCAATAAACTTACGTTTAGTACACGGCACAAATGTTTAATTTGTTTTATTATTTTCAAGGAACAGGGTAAAATATTCTTCTGATTCAGGCATTTTTCATTAAATTAAGATTTCTACTACAATGTAACTTTAAAATGTTTATTCATCTATGCCGATTTCCTTGTTGATATCGGTACGCATACAACGTCGATGCCGGTACGCATACAACGACAGATCTCTATTCACATACACGACGACTAATCACAATCGACCCGTATAGAAATGATCTCATCGAGAGCGAATGACGAACAGTTCGGGCGTAACGGACTTTCGTTGCATTTGTACGGATTTACACCCTAGTCGTGCCTAAAGAAGTTTTACTTTAATAAAAGCATAAAAATGACTTGATTTTTGCTAGTACAATTTACTCACAATTGCCAAACAATATATGATAAAATTTTTTCAAAAAAATTTTCTGAATAGTTAAGGTTAATACTACCACTCCGTTTCGGCTTGACGTTGAGTCCTGGGACATCCTTTATATTGGAAGTAAAAAGTAGACCTTGTGGTCCTTTTTACTAATCTATAATTTGTTTAAATTTTGCTATTGAGTGCGCTTTTATAAAACATTTAAACTTTATATAATTCTGAAAAGTTGGTCTTATGTAGGCTTTGTACCGAGAGCCTCGGCCTTGCAACCCGGGTTCCAAATTCCATGATTACTTGAGACAATCTGATATTAATACGTTTTCAGTAAGATTTTCTTCTTATAAATTATTTTTTGGCCCAAACATTTGTAGTATTAGTCAGAATAATAAATTAGTGGTGTATGGCATCGTGCCTTAAGGCAAATTGCTGGAACCATAATAAAATATGCGAAGAATAAAAAACGTTTTTTTGGAAATTAAGACAATGAAAAATAAAATTTCTTTTCCCAAAAGCAATCGCCTTCGTCAACACAAGCAGAAAGTTTTTTGAATCATTCAATTCGGATGCTCTGCTCTCGCAAAAAAACTCTAAAAGCTAATCAGCAGATCTCTATATCAATAGGAATCGAATGTTTTTTGAATCATTCTAATGGGTTGATCCGTGCACCCGAAATCGTGGACGTAAAATTGTATCAATACATACTTACACGCATTCATTTTTTCTGAGGTATGCCAAAATGTTCAGAAACTTCTGAAACGTAAAGATATGCAAAAAATTCATTTTCGATTTTTGGACGATTGCAATAACTTATCCTGCGGGAAGTTAATATAACAACAATTATTAGAGCCTAGGAAAAGTGGTCAATACAAAATAGATACTAATATTATATCTTATATCGATTTGTACTTTGTAGCAAGTTTTTCCCCACAATGACGCTTTTTTCGAGATGTTAAGGATCTCTGATCTCGTGTAATAAATAACATATGACTTTACAACTTATTACAATAATATTAGCAATAATAATAAATCGTAAAATGATATATTGACTTTTGTCGGCGGTTATCAGGCAAATGCCCGGACATTAAAAGATGCTGCTATTCTGTGTGAAGGACGTTTTGCTTATCTTAATTACACAAATCAGCGCACAAACTAAATAAAGTCGACATAAAAGAATTAGGAGTAGATAGAGATAAATTAAAGCGCAAATTGGACTTATTCATCTGGGATGTGCGTGGTCTAGTAGTAAGTGCTTTGGCCTTACGCCCCGGAACCAGATTTCATGCCCACTTGGGGCAATGTGATATTAATACTAATATTTAAATTTGTTTTTACTTAAACATTTAAAAATAAAGAGCAAACTAGTGGGGTGCATGGTATCGTGCCTTAAGGCAAATTGCTGGAACTTCCCGCAACGTAATTAAAAATCTTGGTACGGAATCCAAACAAATTTATACAATATGTGTACACATTATTAAAATCTCTATAAAATATCAGATAATTTGATGTACATATGTCCAATAAACATTTTTTACTGCCAAATGACATTCCATAGCAGTCCGAAACTGCTGGACCTGCCTTCCGAAAAATTTAATCAGTGTTCATCTTGTCAATACAAGTAAAATGCTTTTTGAATTATTAAAATCGGACGCTCCGTTCTCTTAAAAACTGAGTTACCGTTTTTGGTACTTTTTGCCCCGTATCTTTGGAACGGCTAGACCTGCCTTTGTCAAAAACTAATCAGCACGTCTCCTTATCAATACGAATTGAATTATTCAAATCAGTTGATCGGTGTTCCCGAAATCGTCGACAAAAACATGTATCCGCACACACACATACACACACACACATACAGACACACATTCATTTTTTCTAAAGTATGCCAAAATATTCAAAAAACTTTGAAACGTAAAAATATATAAAAAATTTCATTTTCGTTTTTTTGCGATTAGTTTAACATACTCTAGGGGATGTTAAAAATTTAACCTTGTTTTAAGTACTTTAGAACCTTGATATATTAAGTAATTCAGCATCTTTTAAATTTTAACTCTTTTTAAGCACTTTAGGACCCCCATAAATTTAGACTCATTGTAAGTACTTTAGTACCATTAAATTTAGAAACTTAGATTTTTATTAAGTACTTTAGAACCTTTTAAATTTAAACCTCGACCACCTAGTTCCAGGTTTGAATGAAATTTTTTATATATCTTTACGTTTCAAAACCTTCTGAACATTTTGGCATACCTTAGAATAAATGGATGTATGTGTGTGTGTGTGTGTGTGCGGATACAAATTTTTGTCGACGATTTCGGTAACACCGATGAAGCGATTTAGATAATTCAAAAAACATTTGATTCTTATGGATAAGTAGTGCTGAAGGCAGGTCTAGCCGTTCCGAAGATACAAGGCAAAAAGTGCCAAAAACGGTAACTCAGTTTTAAAAAAAACGGAGCGTCCGATTTGAATAATTCATTAAAAACATTTTACTTGTATTGACAAGATGAAGAACTGATCAAATTTTCATGAAGGCAGGTCTAGCGGTTTTGGAGATCTAGTAAAGAAAGTAAAAAAAAATGCCATTTGGCGGTCAAAAATGATCGTTAGGCATCAAATTATTAAATGTTTTATATAGATTTTAACAATAAGTATAAATTTTGTTTACATTTCTTTGGGATCCGTACCAATGTTTATCCGTTAGACGACGACACGGCGCTTACGCGCTTCGATATTTCGTCTCTATGCAGTTTAAGCAGTACGATTGCTTTGAAAAAAAGTTCAGAATTTCCAAAATATTTTAAAATAAATTTTTCTTTAAATAGTCTTTTTTATTCAAAAAAAAGTAAATTTTTGTCAAAAATTTATAGTTTCTCAAAAATCTAATTTTTCAGAGTAATCTTTTTTTAAAAATAATAACTTTTGGTACGGGAAGTACCAGCAATTTGCCTTAAGGCACGATGCCATGCGCACCACTAGTTTTATATATATTTGCTGTCCTAGTTTATCACGTTTGTACCTGTTTTGTATTTATAATTTTATCTATAAATTTAATTTAATCCTTTTTATAAAATGAAAAATACAAGTTTTTACATAATTCTTGCTTTTACAAAATATATCCCTCTTATAACTGTAAATTAAAAGGGGTTAGGCCAACATTTGAAAACAAGACTACCTGAAAATAATACACCTAAGGCTTATTATGTTAATTTCCGTTTTAATAATATTTCAAAAAGTATTTTAATTGTAATATGATGATCAAACGATTTTAACGACCAAAAATATTATTAGTTTGTCAAAATATTTTTTTGTCGGAATAATTTCCGAAATTTAAATATATTCATAAACCCAACCTAAGGTATTTTTACAACCCGTCTAGGACAAAAGTTTCGTCCGTTTTTGGCCTTTTTGAATAATTACCCACCCACTATTGTGTTAAACAGGTATGAAAAAAGAAAAGATCGAAATTCGATTAAAAAACAAACTAGTGCGGTGCATGGCCTCGTGCCTCAACGCAAATTGCTGGAACTTCCTGTACCGTAATTAAAAATCTTGGTACGGAACCCAAAAAAAATTACACAAAATATGTACAAGAGTAATACAAGTACACATTATTAAAATCTCTATAAAATATCTGATAGATAATTTGATGTGTCCAATAAACATTTTTGACCGCCATATGATATGATTAGTTTTTGGCAAAGGCACGTCTAGCCGTTTTGGAGATACAGAGCTAAATGTACAAAATATGATAGTTTTTGGGAGAAATAAGCGTCAGATTTGAATGATTCAAAAAACTTTCTGCTTGTTTTGACAAAATAATTTTTTTTGGAAACAAACATAGTTTATTTAAATTTTGATATATCGAAAATAATTCAGGCTTCAATTTTAATTCTGGCTAAAATTCTAAAGCTCACTTATATATTTTAAATAAATAATTTCAAATTTGTAATTTAGTTTATATAATTCTTATAACAATATTTATATTAATCTAATTTATTTGAAAACATTTAATATTCCTCGAATATTTCAATACGGTACGGGAAGTTCTAGCAATTTGCCTTAAGGCACGATGCCATACACCACTAGTTTTATTTGATTATGTCATTTATTATACTTTTTCTAATAAAAATTCTTAATACATTTATTTGTGTTATTTGTAACGTAAATATTATAATAAAATAATATAAATATAATAATGAAATAATACAAATATAATAAAATAAATAATATATAAATACCTTGAAATAGTAGAAATATACAATCACATTTTTATTATTTGTCTCAGGTAAATTTGTACCTGAAATATATTTTTAGAATTTGTTTGATGACACCCCAATAACGTTTTTATTTAGTGGAAAATAATAAAAATTAAATAAAACTAAGTAAATAATCAGTAATAATCTAAGTATTTTTTTTTTATTTTTACTAATTTTAACATTCAGATTACAATACAATCTATAAGTTAAAAGTTATGGTATTGAAAATCAAAATCAAGAAGAAAAAAAATGGAATAATAGGAGTTAAAGAAAATAAATAGAATAAATAAATGAATAAATAATAATTAAAATAATAGTATTAATAATAAAAACAATAATCAATAATGAATAATAATTAAAAGTAACTTGAATCTAAGTAAATAAAATAACTACATAATATGAACTTACTCTGTGGCGATGGTTTCCAGAAGTTTTTTTCTAAAAAAGTGCAAATTTTTTTGGCTTAAAAAACTGGGTTTCGAAAAAAGTGCCAATTATTTTAACTCAAGAAACAGGGTTTCGAAAAAGTGCCAATTATTTTCATTTATATCTGTTTTACACATAATAATTTGATATTTTTAAATATCCCAATTTTATAATCCCAATATTCACTATGGTATTCACCCCGTTTGTTGCACTATGGTAATATATTTTCCAAACATCATAAAAAAATAAACAAAAATCACAATTCGAAAAGTGTATTAAACGTTCTGTGCCTTCGATAAAAAAATTCATAATTTTTAATTCAATAATTTTTTTTCTCTAGTATCGAAATTGCTTACCACCGTCCTTCTCAGTATTTACCCCACTACTGGCCCGTTTCGTAGAACTTGTCGCAATCCAAGAAACGCCTCCTTTTCTTCGATTTAACAATAGCAATACAACTTGACCAACAGTAAATCGATGTCGTCGATGTTCGATAATATCTTCTTGTCTCTTGTTAAACTTTAAATACATACATTTGTTCGACATTTCCTTCATTCTAGTACCGATTGTCGTACTGTGCACACTTTTGCGCTTTTCGGCGCTCCTTTGGAGCAAAAATAAAAGAATTATTAATTTATTAAAAGAATTATAATTTGTATGTGATTGGTAAAATATTGGTTATTTAGTGTCGAAAAATTGTGGTGGTTTTTGTTTGTAAATTGGAAGTTGCAGAAGTTGTGGGGAAGTGGTGTGGAAGAGCGTTTACGGTTTAGCTGGGCCGTTGGTAAATGAGCTACCAGCAAAAATAATAAATGATTTAATTTGAGTGTTAGTAATATTTACATATTTGGACAAAAGTGATTGTTCAAATTTTTGGACAAAAAATCGAGTGTCCCCTTATAAAGTTTTCCAAAAAAGTTTTACTTGTTTTGACCTCAGGTAGACTTTGCCAAAAAAGTGTCGTTTGTGAACAATTAGTTTGCGAAAAAATTGTTGACTTGAATCAACTTGGTTGAATATATGTTTGTACATAACTATAAATTCCAGTGTCAAAAAATTTTCTAGACAGTGTTTATCAAAAAAGTGTCAGTTTTTTGGACTACAGAACGAGTTTCCCAAAAAAGTGTCGTTTTTTTGGACCCCAGAACGATTTTCCCAAAAAAGTGTCGTTTTTTTGGACCCCAGAACGATTTTCCCAAAAAAGTGTCGGTTTTTTGGACCCCAGAACAACGAGTTTCCCAAAAAAGTGTCGTTTTTTTTTGGACTCGAGAACGAGTTTCCCAAAAAAGCGTGAACTCTTCAAATTTGATGAAGTTTATCAAGTAATTTGCTTATCAAAGCTTTTCACAGACTTGATGAGCTGATTATCGTAATTTTATTTGTGTAAAATCGGAAAAATTCTGTTGCTATTGATTTCCAAAATTTTTTCCCCAAAAAAGTGTCCTAAATTTTGACCCGAAAAAGAGACCCTTTTCAAAAGAAGTGCCAATTATTTTCATTTGTATCAATTTCATACATAATAACTTTTGATGAACATTAGTGTTTTAATTTAAATAAAATTAAAATTTAAGTGTCAAATTTAGACGAACATTGGTGTATTAATTTAAACTAAAATTAAATAAAAAACACAAAATAAATTGAGGAACATAAGTAACATTTAAAATTATATAAAGTAATTAGATTTTTATCTCAATACACGTTAAATTTAAAGTCTTAATATACACATATAAAATAAAAATAAGAGTTAAAACACAAAATAATTTGATGGACATTAGTGTATCAATTTAAATAAATTAAATTTTATTAAATACAAAGAAAATTAAGTATATAATTAGATGAATATTATTGATTTTAATTTAAATAAAATTAAGATAGGTGTCAATTATACACAAAATAATCTTGACGAACATTAGTGAATTAATTTAAATAAAATTTAGATAAATGTGCTAATTAAACACAAAATAATTTTGACAAACATTTGTGAATTATTTTAAATAAGATAAATGTGACTTAAAATTAGTAATTTAAATAAGATAAAAATAAATAAAATATCAAATAAATTAAAATTAGATAAAAGTCTTAAATACATAATAATTTGACGAACAATAGTGATTTAATTTAAACTAAATTAAATAAAAATAAGATCAAAGTGCATTAATTTCTATTAATGTTTATTTTATTTTTTCCAAATGAATTTCTCGATTTTTGAAAATTTGTCACGCTTCAAGATGGTCTCAATTGATGGTCGTCGATTATTGCGTGAAAGATAGCATTTTTAAGAAAAAAATCAATTTTGGACTAGGAATAAATTAAAAAATATCAGGAATAACTTTATAAGGATTAAGGAATTTATTGCATTTTTTTTTTAAATTAGAGTGCTTGAACTTAGTGTTATCAGTGTACAAAATAGCAATAGTTGTATTGCTATTTTATAGTTGTATTTAATAGTAGAACTTGGTTGTAAATAAATTAATCAAATATTAGTGGTAATTAAATATAATATTAATTATAAAAATACCTTAATCGTTGTGCTAATCATTAAATTTTAATTTACTGCAGTAACAAATTTAAAATATTGAAATATAAGTTGCAAATCCAACAGAATCTAAAATAATAAAATATAAATAAACAATTTTTTAATATAAAAATTAACATAGATAATTATTAAATTTCACACAATTTAAATACAACATCGCATTTAAAATTAATAATTTCAAACAACTTAGTAAGTAATAGGACTAAAATTTCATAATATTTTTGGTGTAAAATCTAAAACAATACCTCCTTTAATTAAAGTGAGTTCAAATTAAAGTGAATTTTCATAAAGAATTAATTTTAAATCATTTATTTACTATAAAAAATTAAGTGCAGACATACTCATATTTTGAGTCCAAAACCAAAATTAAGTTTGAACAATATATAGACTTTTATTAGTTAAAAATTTTAAGAAGAACTTTACTCTAAATATTACAATACATAATTTAAAATCAATTGTGGTAAAATTTTATATAAAACAATACCTCCTTAAATTAATGTGAGTTTAAATTAAAGTGAATTTTCATAGACAATAATTTTTAAGTCATTTATTTACATAAAAAATTAATATAAAAGTTAACAAGTGCATACAGACTTATATATACAAATCAAACACCAAAATTAAGCTTGAACAATATAAAGACTTTATCGGTGAAAAATCTCAAGAAGAACTTTACTCTAAATATTGTAATACATAATTTAAAATCAATTGTGGTATAAATTTTATATAAAATAAGTGTCACTTTATGTAAGAAACTTTTGGTGTAAAATCTAAAACAATACCTTCTTAAATTAAAGTGAATTTTTATAGACAATTAATTTTTAATTAATAATAAATTAACAAGTGCAGACAGACTCATAGTTTGAGTCCAAAACTAAAATTAAGCTTGAACAATAAAAAGACTTTAATTGGTGCAAAATCCCAAGAAGAACTTTTGACCATCTGCTGTTCGTGGATTGTTAATGAAAATAAAATTACAAACTACTGAGTTGGGGTAAAACCAATAAAATCAACTATCAAATTCTGAAATCAATTAAAAATTTGTTAGTCGAGAACAGATCTCTCTCAGCGATCTCGTGTACCCAGCAATTAATTCCATATCTTCAAGTATCATTTTACAATCTCGAGTACATTATTTTGTCACAAGTTTATAAATAGTACTCGATTTTATAATCGCGCGCGCGTTCTCCTCCAAAAGTCAACTTCAGTTCTAGATATATTTTCTAGTCAGTGTCAGGTTTTATTAATGCATAACTTCAGCTTTCGCACATTTGTTGTGGCGGGGAAAAACCGCCGTTCGATCTGCCATGACGTGGTTCAAAAAGTGGTTGCAAGGAAGATCCGAGAACGAGAACATCATCAAAGAGGCAGGCAGACCTGATGATGGGGTCTTTTTGGCCTTGGAAGCTACAGAAATCGAGAGGGATGGAGGCGAAGACTTCTATTCCAAATTTGTGGTCGCTGAGAGGACCAGATTTGGTGACCCTTGGATCGTGGTTGGCCCCAGGGAAGAAGTCAGGTTGGGCACCCAGAAGGAGCAGGATGGTGATGGTGGGCCCCAAAAAACCAAAAGTGGTGTGGAAGATTTTTTTGATGCACCTGAAGACTACGGTATCACTGATTATGAGGTGACTGAACGTACAAGGGATGGTGACCCTTGGATTGTGGTTTACCACAAAAACCAAGTTGAAAATGATGACGAATTTTTTGACAACATGCTTGTATCAAAAAACAATTTCATGCAACATGATGACTTGGTATTTTTTGACAAATTTACCATACTAGAAAAAACCAGGCAAGGTTCTTCGTGGATCATAGTGCAACCCAAAGACACCAAACAAGATTTTTGCGACGACTTCTTCGACAACGAGCTATTTCCTTCCAAATATTTGGTCACTGAGAAAACACGTTTTGGTGACCCTTGGATTGTAGTGTATTTACAACACGAATCAGAACTTTTGGACGACTTTTTTGATACCAAAAATGAACAAAATGCTTTACTTGATGGTTCTGATTTTTATGTCTCTGAACGCAGACGTTCTGGTGAAATTTGGGTTGTCGTAGAACATGCAAGACAACAGGATTTGAAGTTGACGTGTGATTATTGCGTGGAGGATGATTTTTTTGAAACATTGGATACCAAAAAGATTGACGAGTGCACTATTGAAGATTTCCAAAAATCTGATAACATTGAGAAGGATTATGCAAGTGAAAGCGCGTTGGCTCAAAGCCTTCTAGATTCCTTGGAGTACATGAAAGATGATGTCTCTAAAACTGACAACGTGTTTGCCAAAAACGTGTTGAAGCCTTCTGATATCCTGCAAGATGATTGTAACAAAACTTTGGGTAAAAAGTCTGTGGAATCTTGTGAATACCAGTATGTGATCACAGAACGTACTCGTGATGGCGACCCATGGGTCATCGTAGATCCCCTAAACCGACGTCTACCAACCTCCGACGACTTTTTCGATGCACCACCAGAACCAAACGGCCTAATACCAGATTCCCAACTAGTAATAACCCAAAGAACACGTTTAGGAGAACCCTGGCTAGTAATAGACCTCCCATCAGCAGGTTCTTCCAAAACAACTCCGTCCGAAGACAACGCCTTCTTCGATCTCCTACCCATATCGAAAGATGGCGCCACTAATTTTCCGAACCGACTTGCTAAAAAGTCGAGAAAGGGCGACAAGTGGCTCAGGAGTGTCGAGAAATTGAAGAAGAAAACAAGGGCGCCTATTTTGAATTTGCAAGAGTATTTTCATTTGAACGATAGTGGTGATTTGAGGGTTATCAATTTTGGTGTCAAAGTGCAGAAGGGTTGGGATAGTTGTGATGGCCCTTGGAAATGGTGGCATAGCGTTCCTTTGGGCAGGGAAGCCAGGGAGGAGAAGAGGGGCTTGTGGGGGAAGCTGATGGGCGGGATTAAGAAGATTTGGAGGAAATATGGTAAATGATTGATTTTTAAGTATTCAGTATGTTTAGAACTATCTGTTCCAAAGATTTTATTTTTTACCAAACAAAATATGGTTTTGGCTTCATCATATTTTAATTAGCAATCAGATTTAATAAAATATTGAATTATTTATTGGCTTTACATGCATGATAAATTTAAATTTAGTATGACTGTTGACTTTTTTTTATTATTTTTACTATTTTATACTTTTGATGTTTAGTTCATTGATGAAAGTATAATTTTTATCATAAATAATTATTTTTATTAATTTCTATTCGATATGATTTCATTTATAATTGTGCAAATGCGACTTGTGTCTTTGACGTAATAATTATAAATAAACTTGAAATGTTTGCCACGTGGATGCGGGTTATCTAATGGGAGCAAATCGAAAGCTCTTTATTATAAATTGTATGTAAATCTATATATATATATATATATATATATATATATATATATATATATATATATATATATATATATATATATATATATATATATGTATATATTTATATATATAAAGTACGTGTCACGATGTTGGTCCGGAATGAACTCCTAAACTACTGAACCGATTTTTTTTAAATTTTATTACCTGACTGCGTGCATTTATATCCAACTTATAGACTATACTTTAAAAAAATAATTAAAAATCTTAGGTATGGGAATCAAATAATTTCAAATCAAATATTTCTGAAATTTTGCTTATATTTGATACAATTTTTATTAATTTTTTTTTAAAATTAATTTCATTGTAACAAACAAAGCAATAATTATATGTAATAAACATATGTAATTATATGTAATTACATAATTATATGTAATAAACTCATTCAGAAGTTCAATATTTGCTCATATGTCGATAAATTCAGAAATTCAGTAAACAAAGCAATGACATGATTTTTACGTGATGTTTCCTCTTGAAAATATATTTTGATGTACAAATGTATATAATTTTTGCTTGATATCAAGTTGCCCAAAACTCCTTATTTTTGATAACTATAGACTTTAACTTAATGCGATATAACGATTTATCTAACGTATTTTCATGTAAAAACGTACAAAACTGCCGCTTGATATCAAATTGCCCAAAACTCCTGATTTTTGGTAACTTTAGACATTAACTTAATGTAATATAATAATTTATCTAAAGTATTTTTATGTAAAAACCTACAAAACTGCAGCTTGATAGCAAATTGCCCAAAACTCCTGATTTTTGATAATTTTAGACTTTAACTTAATGTAATATAATAATTTATCTAACGTATTTTCATGTAAAAACGTACAAAACTGCCGTTTGATATCAGGTTGACCAAAACTCTTGATTGAAGACCATAACTTTAGACTTTTAACTTAATGTAATATAATAATTCATTATTCGTATTTTTATGTAAAAAATTACAAAACTGACGCTTGATTTCAAGTTGTCCGTAACTCGTATTTTTTTATTTTATTTATTTTTTTAATGTAGATATTTATAAATTAAATTTTATGTAATTGAATGAACCTATGAATTCAAAAATCTATAAAATTGTATATTAAAAAAACTGCAGTCCTGTTTGCAAACTGTTAAGTTTTTGAATTTAGGCAAATAATTGTTTATGTATAAAAATATTTATATATAATAATTTATGAGTCTTGAAAAATGAAAGTTTTTGAAATTAAATTCATCGAATCCATAATTTTATAAATTTAAATAATAGCGATGGCCTCTTTGTAAATTTTTATATGTAACTAAACTCATTCAGAAATTCAATACTTATGTTAATAAATTCAGAAATTTAAAAATTTAAAAATTTATTCGTTTATTTGTTCGAACATGAAGCCAGGCTTTTCTATTTCTATTTAATATTTATTTAAATATAATTGCACAGTCAGTCTTGATTGGAAATCACTATTTTATATAAACATCTGATCATTATTTTCGAAATTATAAAATTAGTGTTTAAATAAATATTAGAATTATTAAAATTAGGGTTTGAATAAATAAATAAACAATTAAAATAAAAAGTGGTAAACCTATACAAAAGTTAAACCTAATAAAATAAATAAATAAAACAATCTTCCTTAATAAATTTGGTCGCAATATATTATTTGAAAAAATACAATTTTTTAACTTTTTGTAGGAGAATTGTATGTTTTTTTATATCGTAATTATTTCTTGAATTTTTTTGACCATGTCGATGAAAATTTGTATACATGTATGTATGTATATTATTATTATTATTAATTCCGATTCAGTCAAAACGAAGAAAACTCTCTTTCAATAAGATAAGAGACCATTAATTATTATTACATACAATGCAATATGACGCGTTCCACTTTCGCAAAAGATAACGAAAATAATCATTTTGCAAACAATACCACATTCCTTATTTATCCAAGAATTTAATACAAAAATCATAAAAATGTTATGTAAAAAAATTTGCCGCCAAAAGATAATAGACTCTTTAGGATCCGTACTCGTTCTGTATTTATATTTCATATGTTTGAGAATTTGTTTAAATTCAGTAAGTATTTGGATCATGTCGAATAGCAAAATTTAATTAAATAGATAATTCTAAAAATTATATAGCTTATATTAAAATTGCTATAATAGCCTTGAAAACTATTCTATAAATATTTATAAAAGTCGCAATTTTTAATTAAGTTTACCATTTAATAATTTATTGTTTTATTGGCAAGTGTTTCTTTTCAATATTTAATTTTTTTGTGTTTATTATTATTCATTTAATTTATCGCAAAACTTTCAATATGATAAATCTTTTATCTTTACCAATATGATTAACAAACTTCCTGGGAATATGAACTTTTTATGCCAATATAAACAAACCTATCTATTCATCAGCAAACAGATTTCAGTCTAATTGTCGCCTTTTCAGTAAATTAGTAAACATCCGAGACATTGGCATCGATTTGTTTGAGAATTAAGCTCTAAGAACAATTGTATTTCCAGGAAATGTGATTGCTAAATGTTAACTGGACTTTAGTAAACCAATAAACGAAATAATAATTGTGTTTGAAGAACTTCATGTAATTAAAATTAACATACATTCATTGACTGCTTGTATTTTTTTTACTTTTTCGCTGGCGATACAGTCTCATTCTTTGAACAGCTGTAATATCTATCTTGCCTAGAAAATATTTTTCATTTTAATAACTTCAAAGATTTATAGAAACTACGAATAATATAGAAATAATTTCTAATCAATAAACTTACGTTTAGTACACGGCACACATGTTTTATTTGTTTTAATATTTTCAAGGAACAGGGTGAAGTATTCTTCTGATTCAGGGATTTTTTTATTAAATCAAGATTTGTACTACGATGTGACTTTAAAATGTTTATTTATCAATGCTGATTTCTTTGTCGATATCGGTACGCATACAACGTTAATGCCGGTACGCATACAACGACAGAATTCTATTCACATACACGACGGCTAATCACGATCGACCCGTATAGAAATGATATCATCGAGAGCGAATGACGAATAATTGGCACTCGACGCGGCCGTAACGCACTTCCGTTGCATTTGTACGGATTTACACCCTAGTCGCGCCTAAAGAAGTTTTACTTTAATAAACTATATATATATATATATATATATATCTTCTATATATCTTCTATATATACGAGTATAAAAATAAGTCGGGTTTTCCTTCCCGACGAAATAACTTCAGAACGCACAAACCGATTTCGACAATTTTGCATTCGTTGGAAAGGTCTTGGGCTCCGCAAGGTTGATAGCTAAGAAAATTAGTTGTGCATGGCATTGTGCCTTAATGCAAGCTACCGGAACGCACCGTAATTAAAAATTTGAGTAATGACATTAGTTAGAATTATCAGAATTATGCTTGGTTAAGTCAACGAGGAATTTTTGCTGCCAAGAATAATGATGTACACGCACTGAATTTCACCATTCAATCAAAAATTGCTCGCGATTTGGTGACATACCAATGATTCCGACTGGTCTTCCGCAATTTCCAATTCGCCTTGCGTTCGCGATAACAAGTCGCAAGGTCAATCGCTTAGTGTTTGCGGGATAAATTTTACCTAGATTATTTATAAAATCATTGTTTTTCACATGGGCAGTTATACGTTACCTGTTCACGAGTTGGAAAACCAACCGCTTTGTTTGCGTTAACGTCAGACCAAAAAACAAAAAATGTGGTTTACCAAAGAGCACTTCAATGAAACGGATAATTTGCGGATTCACTTTCATTTACTTAGAGAAGTTCAACTAAAAAACACTTCATTTTTGTAATCGAAATAAATTCATTACTGTTGTGTAATAAAATCAAATTTTTCCTTTTCAAATATAAAACAAACAAAAAATTTCTTCATCTTTCTCACGAAAACATCTGGTGGCGAAACGGAGTTCGTCGGGTTTGCTAGTCTTGTATAAATACTGTATACTTCTACAACTAGTTTTATTACTTAATTGTTCCTGAACACAAATAATCAATTGTACTATTTTTTTTCCAGTTTCTTCGCCCCGAACTGCCAATTCCACCAACGGTCCAGCCTCAAATTCTTGCCATCAGCAGCAACCCTCATCTCAAGGGCTTCGTAAGGGCGAAGCACCAGGCCTAAGGGTGCGCAGATATGCCCTTCAATTAGCCAAAGACAAAAGCACTACTTTCGCCCAAAATGTAGACCATTTCATTGCTTGCACAAGGGATGGAAGGGAAAGACAACCTCATGTGGTCATGAGGAACATGAGGCAGTTCATGTCAGGTAATAATAATAAATCATTATATATATATATACATATATAAATATATATATTAGCTAACTCGGCAAACGTTGTTTTGCTAAGTAAGGTATATTATAAACAATTTCTAGAGAATCAAAAATATTAATACTTTTAGTGTATAAGGATGTGTTGTTCGAATGCTATATGATGCAATGAGGTATTATAAAAACAATAAACCCCATTAGTTTGTCTATTTTGTCAATACAATCAAACTGCAAGTTTTATACACTTTCTATAGAAAACATCGTATAATCCAATCCGAGTCTTTTTTGGTCTTTCGACTTATTGAATACGTTTTTCAGATTTTTTTTGGACTCTGGATTTTGTGTATAATTGTAAATAATACTAATGAGCTTATACAAAATTTTCAAATTTCTGCGAGGAGAGATAGAAAATAAATCAAGTATTTCTTCTTTGACCTGCTTTTTGAAAAGTTTCAAGTAACATTCGATGAATTAAAGTAAATTTAATAAAAAGTATATATGTAGAGCAGGGCGAGGCACAAAGGTCCAAATTGACTTTGTGAAAATATTAATTATATTATAAAAATCAAACCAATTATATCACAACAAATATCACATTTCAAACGAATAATTATCTGGCTATGTTTAGTAAAACTGCCAGCTACATCATTATTGTAGAAATTTTTGATGTCTTTCCAAAATTTGTTATCTAGACCTTTTTACCCCATAGGCGGGGTAACTTGGAAGAGCCAGTTGGCAAACAGGTTTAATGGCTTATTTTAATTTTGAAGGTATTTTACAAAATAATTGCATTTTTAACTAATGCTAAAAAACTCCCAACGGAAAACATACTTTTATTATGGATTTTCAAAAATTACCGCTTATCTCCCGATACCAAGAATAAATTATACATATATTTTTAATTTTATAAATATTATTAATTTCTTGCTCGAACATGAGTATATAGTTACATTTTTTTTAAATTCAAGAATTTCAAAATTATTTGACAATTCAAATTGGATTTTGTGCATTTAATGTTACACATCACTATTACTTTTATAACTTGACAAAAATATTCGATTTTTGACTCGCTAATATTAGAATATCTTATATATAAAATTATTTTGTGCGGGTGTATGATTTGATACTTCTCCTAAACGGCTATTCGGATTTTGATAATTCTTTTTAGAGTTTGTCAAAGAGAATCAAGGTTATACATCTTTTTCCCTCTACTTTCAAATATTGTCGTTAAACAATGCTTAACATTATTAGTTTTTGACACATCGGTGGTGGACCTTTTTAACTTCAGACTTTCATATATTACTATCTATTCTTCAATAAATTCTGGGAATTTTTAACTGGGAAAATGTTATTCGGTAAAATGTCCCTTTCATCGATACCAAATTTAGGTTCTGAATTTAAATAACATGAATAAAAATAATATAACTTAAAAAATGTTTTATAAATACAAATGAGTATATAATTATATAAATGAGATCTATCAGAGCACCGTGTTTGAGAAAAATATGATTTGCAAAAAAAGAGTGCTACAACGCCAAAAAATGCATTTTCATATCAACATTTCAAAAAAGTTGACATTTCGAGTTTCTAGTAACACTTGCGCCCGTTTAATAACGTTTTTATGTATAAATATAACCACAAACAGAACTACCTACTACAATTTAATCATAATTAAATAATATTCACGTAAAACATCCTATTAAACGCAATTGAACATCATCTGTCAAAAACGTTTGACATTTGACGTATTAGCCATAGTCCATTGTTTTATTAAAATTACGCCTCTACAAAAATTTTCAAATTAAAAATGTAAAGTTTCTACGCAGATTTGAAATAATTTCTCACCTTTTGGACAATCTCTGGATTGGCACGAATTTTTCAAGACTAAGACTGGCCAAATCCATTCAGCCGTTTTCGAGTTTTATTCGGACATTTGAAAGACAGCTCCATTTTTATATATAAGATAACTTATATAACAATTTTTGTTTTCTTTAGGTATGAAAAACTATCTGCTAAAACACGGTGAACGTGGTTTTGAGAGGGAAGTACAATTGGCTCGTGCCAGGTTACGTGGAGACGAGTTTTTGAATTTGGACGCACTTTTGGAGTCAGTCATGCAAAAATTGGTGGCAGTTCCTTTGAGAGAACACTTGTATGCACTCTTTGTAGAGTGGTGTGCGACCAGAGGCGATATCGAACTTATGGCTGAAAATATCAAGTTGGCTGCCGAATACGAACCTAGGGAACTTGGACTTAGGGTAAGGAAACATTTTATTTATTCAACTATATATTTACAACTGTCAACATAGACATTAAGTAAATCTTTTGGCAATTATATATAAAATTGACATCGATATATAAAAAGTGAAAAATACACAGTTGCATTTTTCCTTTATAAGAAGTAATGTAATGTGACACGAGTAATTACAAGTTAATTAAATCACTAAATATTTTTCTTTTGAAGTATTTTTTTCTTTTTTGGGTAAGGAAAGAAAACGAATCTGATTTTATGGTGACATGGCGATTTTTGGAACAATTGAATAGTGATGTAATTTTTTTTTTCCAGGCTTGTGTGAGTCCTCCAAATGGTGCTTCGATGAGTGCAATTGCTGATCAATTGACTTTGCTCCAGGAAGCAGAATCGCCTTTGGACAAACTCGATAAATTATTGAGGGCAGTTGCTTTGGTTTTTGAAGGAACTGGCGGGATAAAGTAAGGATATTAATATTTATATTTGTATTTATATTCACATTTATTTGTATATTTATATTACGGATACAGGATTGAATTTAGTAATTACAGAAAATAAATTATCCTAATTGAATTAATTACAATAAAATACAACTATAAAACAATATTAAGTCTAACATTAGTATTATCTTATACAATAACTTGAAGAAAAAAATGTTATAATATTGAAATAGTTTATTTAAGGCTTGTAGATCTTGAGATTCTTCTTATGGTGAAAAAAATCCTTTAAATATACGTTATGCAAATTTTTTTTGAGTTCCATACCTGGAAAATAAAAATTAATAAAAATTGATTAAAAATCATCTCTTTTGACAATAGGTCGTTGTAAGTTTTTTTCTATTTTTATATTGATTCAGAATCATTTCTTTTATTTAATGTATATAATCTATGGATATAATTGAATATCTGCAAGATAGTCTAGAGTTCAAATCCGTGTTACGTACAGACTGATATCAAGCAGTAGTGATATTTATTTTCACTTGAAAATATAGATCAAAAATATATATTCTAGTGAAAATAGCCCTTTTTGTCAACTGAAAATATATTACCACACTTTCAAAAAAAAGTAACCACTGGGTTCATTTATTTTGTAAAATATGTCAATGTGATATATGAAAATGAATAAATAATGGGACAATTATTATTTTGAAGCATATCTAGTTACAGTAGGAATTTTTTGTTCTTATCGTTAGATAATTTAGTTTTATTTAACATTTTCAAGTACTGTACTTATATTAGAAGAATAATTGTAAGGGTACAATTAAATTTATATTTTTATACTATTAAATAAATAATTTAATATTTTACAGCTTATATAATTTCGACAATATTTCGAGTATCGAATTAGTAAATTATATTAAGAAATTATAACATTATGAAAGTGCATATATTCTATGTCATTTATTACTATGTGTACGTTTTGGCTTGCATCTGGACCATCACCACGAAAACCACAAATAAAATCTATATGAATTATACGGGGTACACCAGATCTCAACGGCAATTCGAATCGGGGTGACAGTGTTGTTTATAACTACCATATAAAATTAGTAAAAAATATTTTTTGCATCTTGAAAATTATGAACTTTCAAATAGAACCCAAGGCTTTGGTGAAAATGTAACTATTTTTTGGTTATTGTGGTTAATTTTAATTATATTTGTTCATTTAAACTTTGGAGCTGCAACTGCAAATAACATTTCTTGTATCACAGTCAAAAATAATGACTTATACTTAATACTTTAAATTCTTTGTATACTTCTTTAAAATCAAAAACACCACATAATAGAATTGTTGACTTCGTTTTCAAAGTAATTTGTAATAATTGTGATAAATTCTATTTTGGAGAGGGTTCACAATAATATATAATGATTTCTTAAAAAATTCTTTAAATGTTTTATCTCTTAATATTAACTTTAAGATAGTCCGCACTCCAACTAAAGTTTCTTATGGAAATAATATTTGTTTTTCAGAATTTTATAACTTTGCGAAGTGAATCAACATTTTGAGAATAGCATTGTATTTGCTTATTTTCATCTTTAATAAGAAAATTACAACAAAAATTTGATATGTTTTATAAAATAAATATTTACTTAGGAAGTAAAACCAAGAAACTTTGGTTGGAGTGCAGACTATCTTAAAGTTAATAATTGAAGCTAAAATTTACAGAGGATTTTTTTTATCAATTTGGAAGCATTTGAGGCTCTGGGAGCTAGGAAATTCGAAAATGTCCATTGTAAGGACCACCCTAATATATATATATATATATATATATATTATATAATATATAATATATCTATTTTTTCCAGAGTGGTCTCCGCCGACGACTTCCTACCCCTCCTGATCCTGGTCATAGCCCGCTGCGGAATGGTCGGAGCAGAAATCGAGTCCGAGATAATGTGGGGCCTGCTCCAGCCCAGTCTCCTATCCGGTGAAGCAGGCTACTACCTCACTGCTCTCTCGAGTGCCGTGCACGTCTTGAAGAGCCTCGGAGCAGGCTGCAAGGACGCCACTGCCGCCTCCTCCAATTGCTTCGTGGCAGCTTCGAATAATGGAATCAATGGAGCATGCGAATCTGAAGTGAGTTAATAAAAGATTTAATAGAAAGGAAATATTTGGTAGGATTGAAAGATTTGTTAGGATTAGTTAGGATTGACAAATTTATTGGAAAGTTATTAGGATGATGGTTTGAAAATTTGATTGAAATCTCATCTAAATTGGTTTCGATCTGAAAATGAAGAGTTACAGATGATAAACAGACATAAAGATAAGAAAATGAATTAGTATTTGGATTTTAGGATTTGATCTTCGAATTTCAATTCGATATTTCATTACTAATCTCCAATTAAAAAGATTCAGTTACAGACGTAAAAGTGATTCTTTTCAATTTTAAAATAATTGAGAAAAAGTGTATAAATATAATTTTTTTGTTTGTTCTCAATAGTTCCTAAAGAGAGGAACATCTGATATATCCGAATAAAATAGAAATTAAATATATAATTTTCTGAGAGGCTTTTTGTTGAGAAAATATTAAAATTAATATTAAGGTGTGGCTTTTATCTATCACTTTATTTATTTCTATTCTATTACTTTTCTCTGCTTCAAAATTAACAACTATTATTTAACATGTATGTATGTTTTGTTATAATTTTGTATAAATGTTCTGTTCATGTTTTTTGATATATGTGTTTTATTATTAATGCGAAATTTTGATGTCTTTTTGTGTTATTTTTTTCTCTCTTAATTGTCAGTATTAATTTGTTTATGACTTTGTATTTGTATGTGTTATGAATTTATAAATATAAGTTTTAATAAATTTGTGTGCTTGCATTTTTATTTTTTGCTTCTGCTCTCCTGACATTCCTTGGCTTTGCTTTTTTCTTCTGCTCTACTTTTTTATTTTATTAATGCTTATAATTTTTCTAACACTATTTCAGCTATAATAAAATGTTCTATATATTTATATACTTATAAGTAATATATATATATATATATATATATATTATTTTAACTTGGAAATATAAACACAATGCTCTATTTTTTGTACTAATTAATAAATAATATTAGGCTTTATCGCCATTGTTGTTTTGAAAATTAATTGCTCGGATTGTGACTCCTCATATATCGGACAGAATTTTATAATATTTTAATTTTGAATTTTGAAATTAAAAATAAAGAATTAATTTGTAACATTTTAAGTATCTAAAATCAAGTCAATGGTGACATATCTTTATACTAATAATAACAATACTAATAATTCATGGTATATGAATTTGCACCATATTAACATTTATTTAATACCACAACCAAAAAAACTGAATTGTTTTTGAATTACAATATTTGTTACAACTGCTAAATAATATAACATCTAGTAACATTTATGAACAATAACAAAAATATAAATAAAAAAGAGTACAAAATAAAGGATAGTATTTGCATTAAACTAAATATGAATAAAAATAATCTAAATAATTATGTACTGACTGTTCTAAATTTGAAATAGAATTATCCCATTTTTTGTTAAAAAAAATATTTACCATCGTGGGCCAAATAATGTACAATTATATATGAAATTTTGCTTTTTTTTCATAAATTTTGAAACATTTTTTAAAAATCACTGTTTTGTTTCCTTTATCAATGTGCAATCATTTTGTCCATATATAGGGTATCCCAGAATTCAACGTTGAACCAAAACGAGGTGATAGCATTGATCTTAACGGTCCTCATTTTTTTTGTTTTTTTAAATTTCACACTTGGAAATTATGAGCTTTTAAGTGCTACCTAGAGCTTTGGTGAAATTATGACATTTTTCGGTTATTGTAGTTAATTTTTACTACTTGTTTTCATTAAATTTAGGAAATGTAATCCTGAATTTTTGGGACCACAGTAAAAAATTTGCCAATTTTCTCAAGTTTTCACAAATTTCCTCAAGATTTCAAAAATTACGACTTTTTGTTGAACTATAAATTTAAACTTTCCA
>NW_020539727.1:13097771-13260298 GCF_003426905.1 Ctenocephalides felis | reverse complement strand
TTCCAATTCAACCATCAACGCACCGAATAAACAACACACCGACCTCTTCATCAGGGACCTCTCTCTAATTATAAAGTATGTATCTGTCTATATAACAATGCCTGCATCGCTAACATGAATCTTTTCTTTACAGATTCTTCCAATTCAACCATCAACGCACCGAATAAACAACACACCGACCTCTTCATCAGGGACCTCTCTCTAATTATAAAGTATGTATGTCTATATAACAATGCCTGCATCGCTAACATGAATCTTTTCTTTACAGATTCTTCCAATTCAACCATCAACGCACCGAATAAACAACACACCGACCTCTTCATCAGATCCAATCAAATCAACGCACCGAATAAACAACACACCGACCTCTTCATCAGGGACCTCTCTCTAATTATAAAGTATGTATCTGTCTATATAACAATGCCTGCATCGCTAACATGAATCTTTTCTTTACAGATTCTTCCAATTCAACCATCAACGCACCGAATAAACAACACACCGACCTCTTCATCAGGGACCTCTCTCTAATTATAAAGTATGTATCTGTCTATATAACAATGCCTGCATCGCTAACATGAATCTTTTCTTTACAGATTCTTCCAATTCAACCATCAACGCACCGAATAAACAACACACCGACCTCTTCATCAGGGACCCTCTCCAATTATAAAGTATGTATCTGTCTATATAACAATGCCTGCATCGCTAACATGAATCTTTTCTTTACAGATTCTTCCAATTCAACCATCAACGCACCGAATAAACAACACACCGACCTCTTCATCAGGGACCTCTCTCTAATTATAAAGTATGTATCTGTCTATATAACAATGCCTGCATCGCTAACATGAATCTTTTCTTTACAGATTCTTCCAATTCAACCATCAACGCACCGAATAAACAACACACCGACCTCTTCATCAGGGACCTCTCTCTAATTATAAAGTATGTATCTGTCTATATAACAATGCCTGCATCGCTAACATGAATCTTTTCTTTACAGATTCTTCCAATTCAACCATCAACGCACCGAATAAACAACACACCGACCTCTTCATCAGGGACCTCTCTCCAATTATAAAGTATGTATCTGTCTATATAACAATGCCTGCATCGCTAACATGAATCTTTTCTTTACAGATTCTTCCAATTCAACCATCAACGCACCGAATAAACAACACACCGACCTCTTCATCAGGGACCTCTCTCTAATTATAAAGTATGTATCTGTCTATATAACATGAATCTTTTCTTTACAGATTCTTCCAATTCAACCATCAACGCACCGAATAAACAACACACCGACCTCTTCATCAGGGACCTTTCTCTAATTATAAAGTATGTATCTGTCTATATAACAATGCCTGCATCGCTAACATGAATCTTTTCTTTACAGATTCTTCCAATTCAACCATCAACGCACCGAATAAACAACACACCGACCTCTTCATCAGGGACCTCTCTCCAATTATAAAGTATGTATCTGTCTATATAACAATGCCTGCATCGCTAACATGAATCTTTTCTTTACAGATTCTTCCAATTCAACCATCAACGCACCGAATAAACAACACACCGACCTCTTCATCAGGGACCTCTCTCTAATTATAAAGTATGTATCTGTCTATATAACAATGCCTGCATCGCTAACATGAATCTTTTCTTTACAGATTCTTCCAATTCAACCATCAACGCACCGAATAAACAACACACCGACCTCTTCATCAGGGACCTCTCTCTAATTATAAAGTATGTATCTGTCTATATAACATGAATCTTTTCTTTACAGATTCTTCCAATTCAACCATCAACGCACCGAATAGGTTCTTCCAATTCAACCATCAACGCACCGAATAAACAACACACCGACCTCTTCATCAGGGACCTCTCTCTAATTATAAAGTATGTATCTGTCTATATAACAATGCCTGCATCGCTAACATGAATCTTTTCTTTACAGATTCTTCCAATTCAACCATCAACGCACCGAATAAACAACACACCGACCTCTTCATCAGGGACCTCTCTCTAATTATAAAGTATGTATCTGTCTATATAACAATGCCTGCATCGCTAACATGAATCTTTTCTTTACAGATTCTTCCAATTCAACCATCAACGCGCCGAATAAACAACACACCGACCTCTTCATCAGGGACCTCTCTCTAATTATAAAGTATGTATCTGTCTATATAACAATGCCTGCATCGCTAACATGAATCTTTTCTTTACAGATTCTTCCAATTCAACCATCAACGTACCGACCTCTTCAGCAGGGACCTCTCTCTAATTATAAAGTATGTATCTGTCTATATAACATGAATCTTTTCTTTACAGATTCTTCCAATTCAACCATCAACGCGCCGAATAAACAACACACCGACCTCTTCATCAGGGACCTCTCTCTAATTATAAAGTATGTATCTGTCTATATAACAATGCCTGCATCGCTAACATGAATCTTTTCTTTACAGATTCTTCCAATTCAACCATCAACGCACCGACCTCTTCATCAGGGACCTCTCTCTAATTATAAAGTATGTATCTGTCTATATAACATGAATCTTTTCTTTACAGATTCTTCCAATTCAACCATCAACGCACCGAATAAACAACACACCGACCTCTTCATCAGGGACCTCTCTCTAATTATAAAGTATGTATCTGTCTATATAACAATGCCTGCATCGCTAACATGAATCTTTTCTTTACAGATTCTTCCAATTCAACCATCAACGCACCGAATAAACAACACACCGACCTCTTCATCAGGGACCTCTCTCTAATTATAAAGTATGTATCTGTCTATATAACAATGCCTGCATCGCTAACATGAATCTTTTCTTTACAGATTCTTCCAATTCAACCATCAACGCACCGAATAAACAACACACCGACCTCTTCATCAGGGACCTCTCTCTAATTATAAAGTATGTATCTGTCTATATAACAATGCCTGCATCGCTAACATGAATCTTTTCTTTACAGATTCTTCCAATTCAACCATCAACGCACCGAATAAACAACACACCGACCTCTTCATCAGGGACCTCTCTCTAATTATAAAGTATGTATCTGTCTATATAACAATGCCTGCATCGCTAACATGAATCTTTTCTTTACAGATTCTTCCAATTCAACCATCAACGCACCGAATAAACAACACACCGACCTCTTCATCAGGGACCCTCTCTAATTATAAAGTATGTATCTGTCTATATAACAATGCCTGCATCGCTAACATGAATCTTTTCTTTACAGATTCTTCCAATTCAACCATCAACGCACCGAATAAACAACACACCGACCTCTTCATCAGGGACCTCTCTCTAATTATAAAGTATGTATCTGTCTATATAACAATGCCTGCATCGCTAACATGAATCTTTTCTTTACAGATTCTGCCAATTCAACCATCAACGCACCGAATAAACAACACACCGACCTCTTCATCAGGGACCCCTCTCTAATTATAAAGTATGTATCTGTCTATATAACAATGCCTGCATCGCTAACATGAATCTTTTCTTTACAGATTCTTCCAATTCAACCATCAACGCACCGAATAAACAACACACCGACCTCTTCATCAGGGACCCCTCTCTAATTATAAAGTATGTATCTGTCTATATAACAATGCCTGCATCGCTAACATGAATCTTTTCTTTACAGATTCTTCCAATTCAACCATCAACGCACCGAATAAACAACACACCGACCTCTTCATCAGGGACCCCTCTCTAATTATAAAGTATGTATCTGTCTATATAACAATGCCTGCATCGCTAACATGGATCTTTTCTTTACAGATTCTTCCAATTCAACCATCAACGCGCCGAATAAACAACACACCGACCTCTTCATCAGGGACCTCTCTCCAATTATAAAGTATGTATCTGTCTATATAACAATGCCTGTATCGCTAACATGAATCTTTTCTTTACAGATTCTCCCAATTCAACCATCAACGCGCCGAATAAACAACACACCGACCTCTTCATCAGGGACCTCTCTCCAATTATAAAGTATGTATCTGTCTATATAACAATGCCTGTATCGCTAACATGGATCTTTTCTTTACAGATTCTTCCAATTCAACCATCAACGCGCCGAATAAACAACACACCGACCTCTTCATCAGGGACCTCTCTCCAATTATAAAGTATGTATCTGTCTATATAACAATGCCTGCATCGCTAACATGGATCTTTTCTTTACAGATTCTTCCAATTCAACCATCAACGCGCCGAATAAACAACACACCGACCTCTTCATCAGGGACCTCTCTCCAATTATAAAGTATGTATCTGTCTATATAACAATGCCTGTATCGCTAACATGAATCTTTTCTTTACAGATTCTTCCAATTCAACCATCAACGCGCCGAATAAACAACACACCGACCTCTTCATCAGGGACCTCTCTCCAATTATAAAGTATGTATCAGTCTATATAACAATGCCTGCATCGCTAACATGGATCTTTTCTTTACAGATTCTTCCAATTCAACCATCAACGCGCCGAATAAACAACACACCGACCTCTTCATCAGGGACCTCTCTCCAATTATAAAGTATGTATCTGTCTATATAACAATGCCTGCATCGCTAACATGGATCTTTTCTTTACAGATTCTTCCAATTCAACCATCAACGCGCCGAATAAACAACACACCGACCTCTTCATCAGGGACCTCTCTCCAATTATAAAGTATGTATCTGTCTATATAACAATGCCTGCATCGCTAACATGGATCTTTTCTTTACAGATTCTTCCAATTCAACCATCAACGCACCGAATAAACAACACACCGACCTCTTCATCAGGGACCTCTCTCCAATTATAAAGTATGTATCTGTCTATATAACAATGCCTGTATCGCTAACATGGATCTTTTCTTTACAGATTCTTCCAATTCAACCATCAACGCGCCGAATAAACAACACACCGACCTCTTCATCAGGGACCTCTCTCCAATTATAAAGTATGTATCTGTCTATATAACAATGCCTGTATCGCTAACATGGATCTTTTCTTTACAGATTCTTCCAATTCAACCATCAACGCGCCGAATAAACAACACACCGACCTCTTCATCAGGGACCTCTCTCTAATTACAGAGTATGTATCTGTCTATATAACAATGCCTGTATCGCTAACATGGATCTTTTCTTTACAGATTCTTCCAATTCAACCATCAACGCACCGAATAGTCAACACACCGACCTTTTCATCAGGGACCGATTCAACTATTAATGCCCCGGAGAAGCTTCAAGATTGCGTAGAAGTTGATGCGAGCGTGCAAGATAATGTGAAGTGACCGACAACAATGGACTTTATTGTAAAGAGAATCTTGATTGCCTTGCCCGAAGCCGCCTTTGAATGCCCAGGAGTTTTGCCTCCGCGTTTTGGTTGCTTAGTCCAATTCCCAGCATTTTTGCCTCCAATGCCTTATTGAATGCCCTCCATCATGCCTTCTCGACTTAGTTGCCTTGACCTCCAATGAATGGCTTGCATCTTTGCCTCCTTGTTCTGATTGTTTTGTCTTGAGCCTTATTTTGATGCCCATAATGTTTGCCTCTGCGTCTTGGTTGCTTTGTCCAATTCCCAGGATTTTTGCCTCCTCGTCTTTGTCCTCCAATGCCTTATTGAATGCTCTCCATCGTGCCTTCACGACTTAGTTGCCTTGACCTCCAATGCCTTATCGAATGCCCTGCAGCTTTGCCTTCTCGTTCTGATCGTTTTGTCTAGAGCCTTATTTTGTTGCCCATAATGTTTGCCTCCGCGTCTTGGTTGCTTTGTCCAATTCCCAGCATCGTTGCCTCCAATGCCTTATTGAATGCCCTCCGTCATGCCTCCTCGACTTAGTTGCCTTGACCTCGAATGCCCTGCATATTTGCCTCCCCGTTCTTATTGTTTTGTATACAGCCTTATTTTGTTGCCCATAATGTTTGCCTCCGCGTCTTGGTTGCTTTGTCCAATTCCTAGGATCATTGCCTCCTCGTCTTTGTCCTCCAATGCCTTATTGAATGCTCTCCATCGTGCCTTCACGACTTAGTTGCCTTGACCTCCAATGCCTTATCGAATGCCCTGCAGCTTTGCCTTCTCGTTCTGATTGTTTTGTCTAGAGCCTTATTTTGTTGCCCATAATGTTTGCCTCCGCGTCTTGGTTGCTTTGTCCAATTCCCAGCATCGTTGCCTCCAATGCCTTATTGAATGCCCTCCGTCATGCCTCCTCGACTTAGTTGCCTTGACCTCGAATGCCCTGCATATTTGCCTCCCCGTTCTTATTGTTTTGTATACAGCCTTATTTTGTTGCCCATAATGTTTGCCTCCGCGTCTTGGTTGCTTTGTCCAATTCCTAGGATCATTGCCTCCTCGTCTTTGTCCTCCAATGCCTTATTGAATGCTCTCCATCGTGCCTTCACGACTTAGTTGCCTTGACCTCCAATGCCTTATCGAATGCCCTGCAGCTTTGCCTTCTCGTTCTGGTTGTTTTGTCTAGAGCCTTATTTTGTTGCCCATAATGTTTGCTTCCGCGTCTTGGTTGCTTTCTCCAATTCCCAGGATCTTTGCCTCCAATGCCTCATCGAATGCCCTACATCTTTGCCTCTCCGTTTTGATCGTTCTGTCTAGAGCCTTATTTTAGTGCCCTGTATCTTCGAATGTGTCGCTTTCTTGTTGTATCTTGATGATCTTTATTGTTAATCTTGGATAACTCATGGTGCCCCCCTTATTTGAATGACTACGGTCTTCGTTTTTCCAAGTCTTGTCTTTACAATTGAAGCCCCTTATTGTCAGTAACTTCACTTTGTCCATGATTCATATAATCAGTGATAATTATAATTAATATTAATTATAATGTTTATATAATAGTAGTAATCCTAACTAATACTGATAATGTTTATAATAGTTGTAATTGCAATTAATTTTAGTAATAAATAATAATTATTAGTTATAAATACTGTTTTATTGTATTTAGAGTGTTATAATAATATAATTAATATTTGTAATGTAATGATCTAACCATGTGTGTAATGTCAAATGAACTATCAAATACAATTATTTAAACTGTATCTGTAAGTGTTTAATTCAATTTCTATCAATTTCAGGGATATTCAATTAAAGTTAAAACACTTTTGTATACTTGCTAATTTATCATCATCAACCATTAATATTATTTATTCGAGTCGATTTCGATTAAGTAAATTTCAAGTTAAGAAATACATGGACTTTTGAATTGAGTAAAAATTCATGGATATATCCATGATTTTTTGACATGAAATATTGAAAGAAAAAATGTGTGTTTTATACATGTTTAATTTGAGTGAAAAAGCGTTGGATATATATTTAACGAGATTGAAGTGAGTGAAAAATGTGAATATTTTAAAAGTTTAGTTTGAATATAGCTACTAATATGTTGAAATTATTGTATTATACGATGTTAATAAAATTATTGTAATTGTAATAACAACAACTTTTAATTGATATTTCATCTTTTTAATTAGCTATATACTTTAGTTAATATGAGCATGTTATTAGATTGTCTTTGCAATTTAACTTAGAATTATTTAATGGCTCAAAGACTAATTATTTATTTCAACAACTCTATGACCAACAGATTAATTAAATAGTTCAATTTAATTATTAAGTATAACTAGTGTTAGTTAGTTTTACTTAACTAAGAAAAATATTTTTTTATGTCTTTTTTTAACTTTAATAAATATGAGCAATTTATTAATTTAATTACTTTATTATTTTATTACTTCATTATAAAGGCTAAGATTGTGTTTGCAATTTTGCTCATAATTAAATTAATTATTTGCACAAAGACTTATTGTAGCTGCTTTATTGCAATTCGATCAATTAATCAGTGTATTTTAATTAATATGTATAACAAGTATCAGTTAGTTTTTCTTAACTTAAAAAAAAATATTTCCTTAGTTACTTTAATTAATTTAGATTGCATAATAATTAGTTAATATTAATTAATACCTATAACTTATATTAATTATTTTTGCTTCTAAACTTATAAAAAAAATACATCTTAAAGACTTAGAAATTTTTTCTTTCTATTTGTTATAACTTTTTTCTTATTTAATTTAACATATTTATTACCTTAATTAAATCCCGCGTGGTAAGGGATTTTTTTAATCCCCAGGTTCTGCGGTTACCTAACCATACAACCCTGGTTTAAGGTAACCGGAACCCTGAACGTCAGGTAACCGGAATTCGGTAAACCCTGACGCACGGGGTCGGGATGGGATTAGCTACCCTACAATTTTACAATTAATTCGCTTACATCGATTTTTTATGTTTTACCTTACCTGCGTCTCGAACCTGCTACCATATCCTTCCAATCTTCTATCCCATTCACTCCTCTTAGCCCGCTACTCCATGCTGATCACACCGAAACACCGCCACAAACTGGCTTATGTAGACTCGATATAAATAAGCCATAAAATAATTCAACCGGCGACGATTTAACAAGTCAAAAGCACAAAAAAAAGCCGAGTTCGTCACCGGTTGTGTGGCGTAACGGTTAGCGTGATGGCTTTGTACCGCAAAGGTAACGAGTTCGATCCCAGGATCGGACGGGAAAAAAGTTCGTCGTGTTGGCCGGTATACCACGCAAACGTGCCGGACGTTACGTTGATGTAATTAAGAAAAGCTCCGTGTAGGCGAAGGGGTGAATGAAGAAAACCTTCCCTGCCTCGGGCACCCTTCGTCAGGCATTGCGACCTGGCGGAGGGTGCCCTAGCGGATTTCTTCACTTTATTTACTTAACTAGACGGCGGGGGGTCGGGAGGCCCCCCCACGCGGGCGCGGAACCGGTCAATCAAGAACCAAGCCAGCCAGCCAGCCCCCGAATTTAATGCCTCGCGCGCGCGCGCGTGTGCGTGTGCGTGCACGCGCGTGTAGGTGCACGTGCGTGTGCGTGCACGTGCGTGTGCGCGCGCGTACCTAGGGGTACAGTATATACATTCTTAAAAATACGCTACGCAACGCGTACTAGTACATTTTTAAGAATGACATTCTTAAATAAGTACGCGTTGCTACGCAACGCGTACTAGTACATTTTTAAGAATGACATTTTTAAAAATGTACTAGTACGCGTTGCGTAGCAACGCGTACTTATTTAAGAATGTCATTCTTAAAAATGTACTAGTACGCGTTGCTACGCAACGCGTACTAGTACATTTTTAAAAAAGTACTAGTACATTTTTAAGAATGACATTTTTAAATAAGTACGCGTTGCTACGCAACGCGTACTTTTTTAAAAATGTACTAGTACGCGTTGCGTAGCAACGCGTACTAGTACATTTTTAAGAATGACATTCTTAAATAAGTACGCGTTGCTACGCAACGCGTACTAGTACATTTTTAAGAATGACATTCTTAAATAAGTACGCGTTGCTACGCAACGCGTACTAGTACATTTTTAAGAATGACATTTTTAAAAATGTACTAGTACGCGTTGCGTAGCAACGCGTACTTATTTAAAAATGTCATTCTTAAAAATGTACTAGTACGCGTTGCGTAGCAACGCGTACTAGTACGTTTTTAAGAATGTATATGCTGTACCCCTAGGTACGCGCGCGCACACGCACGTGCACGCACACGCACGTGCACCCACACGCGCGTGCACGCACACGCACACGCGCGCGCGCGCGAGGCATTAAATTCGGGGGCTGGCTGGCTGGCTTGGTTCTTGATTGACCGGTTCCGCGCCCGCGTGGGGGGGCCTCCCGACCCCCCGCCGTCTAGTTAAGTAAATAAAGTGAAGAAATCCGCTAGGGCACCCTCCGCCAGGTCGCAATGCCTGACAAAGGGTGCCCGAGGCAGGGAAGGTTTTCTTCATTCACCCCTTCGCCTACACGGAGCTTTTCTTAATTACATCAACGTAACGTCCGGCACGTTTGCGTGGTATACCGGCCAACACGACGAACTTTTTTCCCGTCCGATCCTGGGATCGAACTCGTTACCTTTGCGGTACAAAGCCATCACGCTAACCGTTACGCCACACAACCGGTGACGAACTCGGCTTTTTTTTGTGCTTTTGACTTGTTAAATCGTCGCCGGTTGAATTATTTTATGGCTTATTTATATCGAGTCTACATAAGCCAGTTTGTGGCGGTGTTTCGGTGTGATCAGCATGGAGTAGCGGGCTAAGAGGAGTGAATGGGATAGAAGATTGGAAGGATATGGTAGCAGGTTCGAGACGCAGGTAAGGTAAAACATAAAAAATCGATGTAAGCGAATTAATTGTAAAATTGTAGGGTAGCTAATCCCATCCCGACCCCGTGCGTCAGGGTTTACCGAATTCCGGTTACCTGACGTTCAGGGTTCCGGTTACCTTAAACCAGGGTTGTATGGTTAGGTAACCGCAGAACCTGGGGATTAAAAAAATCCCTTACCACGCGGGATTTAATTAAGGTAATAAATATGTTAAATTAAATAAGAAAAAAGTTATAACAAATAGAAAGAAAAAATTTCTAAGTCTTTAAGATGTATTTTTTTTATAAGTTTAGAAGCAAAAATAATTAATATAAGTTATAGGTATTAATTAATATTAACTAATTATTATGCAATCTAAATTAATTAAAGTAACTAAGGAAATATTTTTTTTTAAGTTAAGAAAAACTAACTGATACTTGTTATACATATTAATTAAAATACACTGATTAATTGATCGAATTGCAATAAAGCAGCTACAATAAGTCTTTGTGCAAATAATTAATTTAATTATGAGCAAAATTGCAAACACAATCTTAGCCTTTATAATGAAGTAATAAAATAATAAAGTAATTAAATTAATAAATTGCTCATATTTATTAAAGTTAAAAAAAGACATAAAAAAATATTTTTCTTAGTTAAGTAAAACTAACTAACACTAGTTATACTTAATAATTAAATTGAACTATTTAATTAATCTGTTGGTCATAGAGTTGTTGAAATAAATAATTAGTCTTTGAGCCATTAAATAATTCTAAGTTAAATTGCAAAGACAATCTAATAACATGCTCATATTAACTAAAGTATATAGCTAATTAAAAAGATGAAATATCAATTAAAAGTTGTTGTTATTACAATTACAATAATTTTATTAACATCGTATAATACAATAATTTCAACATATTAGTAGCTATATTCAAACTAAACTTTTAAAATATTCACATTTTTCACTCACTTCAATCTCGTTAAATATATATCCAACGCTTTTTCACTCAAATTAAACATGTATAAAACACACATTTTTTCTTTCAATATTTCATGTCAAAAAATCATGGATATATCCATGAATTTTTACTCAATTCAAAAGTCCATGTATTTCTTAACTTGAAATTTACTTAATCGAAATCGACTCGAATAAATAATATTAATGGTTGATGATGATAAATTAGCAAGTATACAAAAGTGTTTTAACTTTAATTGAATATCCCTGAAATTGATAGAAATTGAATTAAACACTTACAGATACAGTTTAAATAATTGTATTTGATAGTTCATTTGACATTACACACATGGTTAGATCATTACATTACAAATATTAATTATATTATTATAACACTCTAAATACAATAAAACAGTATTTATAACTAATAATTATTATTTATTACTAAAATTAATTGCAATTACAACTATTATAAACATTATCAGTATTAGTTAGGATTACTACTATTATATAAACATTATAATTAATATTAATTATAATTATCACTGATTATATGAATCATGGACAAAGTGAAGTTACTGACAATAAGGGGCTTCAATTGTAAAGACAAGACTTGGAAAAACGAAGACCGTAGTCATTCAAATAAGGGGGGCACCATGAGTTATCCAAGATTAACAATAAAGATCATCAAGATACAACAAGAAAGCGACACATTCAAAGATACAGGGCACTAAAATAAGGCTCTAGACAGAACGATCAAAACGGAGAGGCAAAGATGTAGGGCATTCGAGGCCAAGGCAACTAAGTCGAGGAGGCATGATGGAGGGCATTCAATGAGGCATTGGAGGCAAAGATCCTGGGAATTGGAGAAAGCAACCAAGACGCGGAAGCAAACATTATGGGCAACAAAATAAGGCTCTAGACAAAACAACCAGAACGAGAAGGCAAAGCTGCAGGGCATTCGATAAGGCATTGGAGGTCAAGGCAACTAAGTCGTGAAGGCACGATGGAGAGCATTCAATAAGGCATTGGAGGACAAAGACGAGGAGGCAATGATCCTAGGAATTGGACAAAGCAACCAAGACGCGGAGGCAAACATTATGGGCAACAAAATAAGGCTGTATACAAAACAATAAGAACGGGGAGGCAAATATGCAGGGCATTCGAGGTCAAGGCAACTAAGTCGAGGAGGCATGACGGAGGGCATTCAATAAGGCATTGGAGGCAACGATGCTGGGAATTGGACAAAGCAACCAAGACGCGGAGGCAAACATTATGGGCAACAAAATAAGGCTCTAGACAAAACGATCAGAACGAGAAGGCAAAGCTGCAGGGCATTCGATAAGGCATTGGAGGTCAAGGCAACTAAGTCGTGAAGGCACGATGGAGAGCATTCAATAAGGCATTGGAGGACAAAGACGAGGAGGCAAAAATCCTGGGAATTGGACAAAGCAACCAAGACGCAGAGGCAAACATTATGGGCATCAAAATAAGGCTCAAGACAAAACAATCAGAACGAGGAGGCAAAGATGCAAGCCATTCATTGGAGGTCAAGGCAACTAAGTCGAGAAGGCATGATGGAGGGCATTCAATAAGGCATTGGAGGCAAAAATGCTGGGAATTGGACTAAGCAACCAAAACGCGGAGGCAAAACTCCTGGGCATTCAAAGGCGGCTTCGGGCAAGGCAATCAAGATTCTCTTTACAATAAAGTCCATTGTTGTCGGTCACTTCACATTATCTTGCACGCTCGCATCAACTTCTACGCAATCTTGAAGCTTCTCCGGGGCATTAATAGTTGAATCGGTCCCTGATGAAAAGGTCGGTGTGTTGACTATTCGGTGCGTTGATGGTTGAATTGGAAGAATCTGTAAAGAAAAGATCCATGTTAGCGATACAGGCATTGTTATATAGACAGATACATACTTTATAATTGGAGAGAGGTCCCTGATGAAGAGGTCGGTGTGTTGTTTATTCGGCGCGTTGATGGTTGAATTGGAAGAATCTGTAAAGAAAAGATCCATGTTAGCGATGCAGGCATTGTTATATAGACAGATACATACTTTATAATTGGAGAGGTCCCTGATGAAGAGGTCGGTGTGTTGTTTATTCGGCGCGTTGATGGTTGAATTGGGAGAATCTGTAAAGAAAAGATTCATGTTAGCGATACAGGCATTGTTATATAGACAGATACATACTTTATAATTGGAGAGAGGTCCCTGATGAAGAGGTCGGTGTGTTGTTTATTCGGCGCGTTGATGGTTGAATTGGAAGAATCTGTAAAGAAAAGATCCATGTTAGCGATACAGGCATTGTTATATAGACAGATACATACTTTATAATTGGAGAGAGGTCCCTGATGAAGAGGTCGGTGTGTTGTTTATTCGGCGCGTTGATGGTTGAATTGGAAGAATCTGTAAAGAAAAGATCCATGTTAGCGATACAGGCATTGTTATATAGACAGATACATACTTTATAATTGGAGAGAGGTCCCTGATGAAGAGGTCGGTGTGTTGTTTATTCGGCGCGTTGATGGTTGAATTGGAAGAATCTGTAAAGAAAAGATCCATGTTAGCGATGCAGGCATTGTTATATAGACTGATACATACTTTATAATTAGAGAGGGTCCCTGATGAAGAGGTCGGTGTGTTGTTTATTCGGTGCGTTGATGGTTGAATTGGCAGAATCTGTAAAGAAAAGATTCATGTTAGCGATGCAGGCATTGTTATTGTTATATAGACATATACATACTCTGTAATTAGAGAGAGGTCCCTGATGAAGAGGTCGGTGTGTTGTTTATTCGGCGCGTTGATGGTTGAATTGGGAGAATCTGTAAAGAAAAGATTCATGTTAGCGATACAGGCATTGTTATATAGACAGATACATACTTTATAATTGGAGAGAGGTCCCTGATGAAGAGGTCGGTGTGTTGTTTATTCGGCGCGTTGATGGTTGAATTGGAAGAATCTGTAAAGAAAAGATCCATGTTAGCGATACAGGCATTGTTATATAGACAGATACATACTTTATAATTGGAGAGAGGTCCCTGATGAAGAGGTCGGTGTGTTGTTTATTCGGCGCGTTGATGGTTGAATTGGGAGAATCTGTAAAGAAAAGATTCATGTTAGCGATACAGGCATTGTTATATAGACAGATACATACTTTATAATTGGAGAGAGGTCCCTGATGAAGAGGTCGGTGTGTTGTTTATTCGGCGCGTTGATGGTTGAATTGGAAGAATCTGTAAAGAAAAGATCCATGTTAGCGATACAGGCATTGTTATATAGACAGATACATACTTTATAATTGGAGAGAGGTCCCTGATGAAGAGGTCGGTGTGTTGTTTATTCGGCGCGTTGATGGTTGAATTGGAAGAATCTGTAAAGAAAAGATCCATGTTAGCGATACAGGCATTGTTATATAGACAGATACATACTTTATAATTGGAGAGAGGTCCCTGATGAAGAGGTCGGTGTGTTGTTTATTCGGCGCGTTGATGGTTGAATTGGAAGAATCTGTAAAGAAAAGATCCATGTTAGCGATGCAGGCATTGTTATATAGACTGATACATACTTTATAATTAGTGAGGGGTCCCTGATGAAGAGGTCGGTGTGTTGTTTATTCGGTGCGTTGATGGTTGAATTGGCAGAATCTGTAAAGAAAAGATTCATGTTAGCGATGCAGGCATTGTTATTGTTATATAGACATATACATACTCTGTAATTAGAGAGAGGTCCCTGATGAAGAGGTCGGTGTGTTGTTTATTCGGCGCGTTGATGGTTGAATTGGAAGAATCTGTAAAGAAAAGATCCATGTTAGCGATACAGGCATTGTTATATAGACAGATACATACTTTATAATTGGAGAGAGGTCCCTGATGAAGAGGTCGGTGTGTTGTTTATTCGGCGCGTTGATGGTTGAATTGGAAGAATCTGTAAAGAAAAGATCCATGTTAGCGATGCAGGCATTGTTATATAGACAGATACATACTTTATAATTAGAGAGAGGTCCCTGATGAAGAGGTCGGTGTGTTGTTTATTCGGTGCGTTGATGGTTGAATTGGCAGAATCTGTAAAGAAAAGATTCATGTTAGCGATGCAGGCATTGTTATTGTTATATAGACATATACATACTCTGTAATTAGAGAGAGGTCCCTGATGAAGAGGTCGGTGTGTTGTTTATTCGGCGCGTTGATGGTTGAATTGGAAGAATCTGTAAAGAAAAGATCCATGTTAGCGATACAGGCATTGTTATATAGACAGATACATACTTTATAATTGGAGAGAGGTCCCTGATGAAGAGGTCGGTGTGTTGTTTATTCGGGCGTTGATGGTTGAATTGGAAGAATCTGTAAAGAAAAGATCCATGTTAGCGATACAGGCATTGTTATATAGACAGATACATACTTTATAATTAGAGAGAGGTCCCTGATGAAGAGGTCGGTGTGTTGTTTATTCGGCGCGTTGATGGTTGAATTGGAAGAATCTGTAAAGAAAAGATCCATGTTAGCGATGCAGGCATTGTTATATAGACAGATACATACTTTATAATTGGAGAGAGGTCCCTGATGAAGAGGTCGGTGTGTTGTTTATTCGGCGCGTTGATGGTTGAATTGGAAGAATCTGTAAAGAAAAGATCCATGTTAGCGATACAGGCATTGTTATATAGACAGATACATACTTTATAATTGGAGAGAGGTCCCTGATGAAGAGGTCGGTGTGTTGTTTATTCGGCGCGTTGATGGTTGAATTGGAAGAATCTGTAAAGAAAAGATCCATGTTAGCAATACAGGCATTGTTATATAGACAGATACATACTTTATAATTGGAGAGAGGTCCCTGATGAAGAGGTCGGTGTGTTGTTTATTCGGCGCGTTGATGGTTGAATTGGAAGAATCTGTAAAGAAAGATCCATGTTAGCGATGCAGGCATTGTTATATAGACAGATACATACTTTATAATTGGAGAGAGGTCCCTGATGAAGAGGTCGGTGTGTTGTTTATTCGGCGCGTTGATGGTTGAATTGGAAGAATCTGTAAAGAAAAGATCCATGTTAGCGATGCAGGCATTGTTATATAGACAGATACATACTTTATAATTAGAGAGGGTCCCTGATGAAGAGGTCGGTGTGTTGTTTATTCGGTGCGTTGATGGTTGAATTGGAAGAATCTGTAAAGAAAAGATTCATGTTAGCGATGCAGGCATTGTTATTGTTATATAGACATATACATACTTTATAATTAGAGAGAGGTCCCTGATGAAGAGGTCGGTGTGTTGTTTATTCGGCGCGTTGATGGTTGAATTGGAAGAATCTGTAAAGAAAAGATCATGTTAGCGATACAGGCATTGTTATATAGACAGATACATACTTTATAATTGAGAGAGGTCCCTGATGAAGAGGTCGGTGTGTTGTTTATTCGGCGCGTTGATGGTTGAATTGGAAGAATCTGTAAAGAAAAGATCCATGTTAGCGATACAGGCATTGTTATATAGACAGATACATACTTTATAATTGGAGAGAGGTCCCTGATGAAGAGGTCGGTGTGTTGTTTATTCGGCGCGTTGATGGTTGAATTGGAAGAATCTGTAAAGAAAAGATCCATGTTAGCAATACAGGCATTGTTATATAGACAGATACATACTTTATAATTGGAGAGAGGTCCCTGATGAAGAGGTCGGTGTGTTGTTTATTCGGCGCGTTGATGGTTGAATTGGAAGAATCTGTAAAGAAAAGATCCATGTTAGCGATGCAGGCATTGTTATATAGACAGATACATACTTTATAATTGGAGAGAGGTCCCTGATGAAGAGGTCGGTGTGTTGTTTATTCGGCGCGTTGATGGTTGAATTGGAAGAATCTGTAAAGAAAAGATCCATGTTAGCGATGCAGGCATTGTTATATAGACTGATACATACTTTATAATTAGTGAGGGGTCCCTGATGAAGAGGTCGGTGTGTTGTTTATTCGGTGCGTTGATGGTTGAATTGGAAGAATCTGTAAAGAAAAGATTCATGTTAGCGATGCAGGCATTGTTATATAGACAGATACATACTTATAATTAGAGAGAGGTCCCTGATGAAGAGGTCGGTGTGTTGTTTATTCGGCGCGTTGATGGTTGAATTGGAAGAATCTGTAAAGAAAAGATCCATGTTAGCGATACAGGCATTGTTATATAGACAGATACATACTTTATAATTGGAGAGAGGTCCCTGATGAAGAGGTCGGTGTGTTGTTTATTCGGCGCGTTGATGGTTGAATTGGAAGAATCTGTAAAGAAAAGATCCATGTTAGCGATACAGGCATTGTTATATAGACAGATACATACTTTATAATTGGAGAGAGGTCCCTGATGAAGAGGTCGGTGTGTTGTTTATTCGGCGCGTTGATGGTTGAATTGGAAGAATCTGTAAAGAAAAGATTCCATGTTAGCGATGCAGGCATTGTTATATAGACAGATACATACTTTATAATTGGAGAGAGGTCCCTGATGAAGAGGTCGGTGTGTTGTTTATTCGGCGCGTTGATGGTTGAATTGGAAGAATCTGTAAAGAAAAGATCCATGTTAGCGATACAGGCATTGTTATATAGACAGATACATACTTTATAATTGGAGAGAGGTCCCTGATGAAGAGGTCGGTGTGTTGTTTATTCGGCGCGTTGATGGTTGAATTGGAAGAATCTGTAAAGAAAGATCCATGTTAGCGATGCAGGCATTGTTATATAGACAGATACATACTTTATAATTGGAGAGAGGTCCCTGATGAAGAGGTCGGTGTGTTGTTTATTCGGCGCGTTGATGGTTGAATTGGAAGAATCTGTAAAGAAAAGATTCATGTTAGCGATGCAGGCATTGTTATATAGACAGATACATACTTTATAATTGGAGAGAGGTCCCTGATGAAGAGGTCGGTGTGTTGTTTATTCGGCGCGTTGATGGTTGAATTGGAAGAATCTGTAAAGAAAAGATCCATGTTAGCGATGCAGGCATTGTTATATAGACAGATACATACTTTATAATTGAGAGAGGTCCCTGATGAAGAGGTCGGTGTGTTGTTTATTCGGCGCGTTGATGGTTGAATTGGAAGAATCTGTAAAGAAAAGATCCATGTTAGCGATACAGGCATTGTTATATAGACAGATACATACTTTATAATTGGAGAGAGGTCCCTGATGAAGAGGTCGGTGTGTTGTTTATTCGGCGCGTTGATGGTTGAATTGGAAGAATCTGTAAAGAAAAGATCCATGTTAGCGATACAGGCATTGTTATATAGACAGATACATACTTTATAATTGGAGAGAGGTCCCTGATGAAGAGGTCGGTGTGTGTGTTTATTCGGCGCGTTGATGGTTGAATTGGAAGAATCTGTAAAGAAAAGATCATGTTAGCGATACAGGCATTGTTATATAGACAGATACATACTTTATAATTGGAGAGAGGTCCCTGATGAAGAGGTCGGTGTGTTGTTTATTCGGCGCGTTGATGGTTGAATTGGAAGAATCTGTAAAGAAAAGATCCATGTTAGCGATACAGGCATTGTTTATATAGACAGATACATACTTTATAATTGGAGAGAGGTCCCTGATGAAGAGGTCGGTGTGTTGTTTATTCGGCGCGTTGATGGTTGAATTGGAAGAATCTGTAAAGAAAAGATCCATGTTAGCGATGCAGGCATTGTTATATAGACAGATACATACTTTATAATTGGAGAGAGGTCCCTGATGAAGAGGTCGGTGTGTTGTTTATTCGGCGCGTTGATGGTTGAATTGGAAGAATCTGTAAAGAAAAGATCCATGTTAGCGATACAGGCATTGTTATATAGACAGATACATACTTTATAATTGGAGAGAGGTCCCTGATGAAGAGGTCGGTGTGTTGTTTATTCGGCGCGTTGATGGTTGAATTGGAAGAATCTGTAAAGAAAAGATCATGTTAGCGATACAGGCATTGTTATATAGACAGATACATACTTTATAATTGGAGAGAGGTCCCTGATGAAGAGGTCGGTGTGTTGTTTATTCGGCGCGTTGATGGTTGAATTGGAAGAATCTGTAAAGAAAAGATCCATGTTAGCGATACAGGCATTGTTATATAGACAGATACATACTTTATAATTGGAGAGAGGTCCCTGATGAAGAGGTCGGTGTGTTGTTTATTCGGCGCGTTGATGGTTGAATTGGAAGAATCTGTAAAGAAAAGATCCATGTTAGCGATGCAGGCATTGTTATTGTTATATAGACAGATACATACTATAATTGGAGAGAGGTCCCTGATGAAGAGGTCGGTGTGTTGTTTATTCGGCGCGTTGATGGTTGAATTGGAAGAATCTGTAAAGAAAAGATCCATGTTAGCGATACAGGCATTGTTATATAGACAGATACATACTTTATAATTGGAGAGAGGTCCCTGATGAAGAGGTCGGTGTGTTGTTTATTCGGCGCGTTGATGGTTGAATTGGAAGAATCTGTAAAGAAAAGATCCATGTTAGCAATACAGGCATTGTTATATAGACAGATACATACTTTATAATTGGAGAGAGGTCCCTGATGAAGAGGTCGGTGTGTTGTTTATTCGGCGCGTTGATGGTTGAATTGGAAGAATCTGTAAAGAAAAGATCCATGTTAGCGATACAGGCATTGTTATATAGACAGATACATACTTTATAATTGGAGAGAGGTCCCTGATGAAGAGGTCGGTGTGTTGTTTATTCGGCGCGTTGATGGTTGAATTGGAAGAATCTGTAAAGAAAAGATCCATGTTAGCGATGCAGGCATTGTTATATAGACTGATACATACTTTATAATTGGAGAGAGGTCCCTGATGAAGAGGTCGGTGTGTTGTTTATTCGGCGCGTTGATGGTTGAATTGGAAGAATCTGTAAAGAAAAGATCCATGTTAGCGATACAGGCATTGTTATATAGACAGATACATACTTTATAATTGGAGAGAGGTCCCTGATGAAGAGGTCGGTGTGTTGTTTATTCGGCGCGTTGATGGTTGAATTGGGAGAATCTGTAAAGAAAAGATTCATGTTAGCGATACAGGCATTGTTATATAGACAGATACATACTTTATAATTGGAGAGAGGTCCCTGATGAAGAGGTCGGTGTGTTGTTTATTCGGCGCGTTGATGGTTGAATTGGAAGAATCTGTAAAGAAAAGATCCATGTTAGCGATGCAGGCATTGTTATTGTTATATAGACATATACATACTCTGTAATTAGAGAGAGGTCCCTGATGAAGAGGTCGGTGTGTTGTTTATTCGGTGGTTGAATTGGAAGAATCTGTAAAGAAAAGATTCATGTTAGCGATGCAGGCATTGTTATTGTTATGTAGACAGAAACCAAGACGGGATGTCAAAACTTCTGGACATTTAAATAAGGCTTTGGACAAGGTAAAAGATTTGAAAAGGCAAACATTCTGGGCATTCGAATAATATATAAGGCTTTAGAATTAGCAATCAAGACAGCTAAGACCTTGGGCCATTGAACAGTGCAACAAAAACGGGAAGCAAAGACCTTGGGCCATTGGGCAGGGCAACAAAGACGAGAAGCAAAGACCTTGGGCCATTGGGCAGGGCAACAAAGACGAGAAGCAAAGACCTTGGGCTATTGGGCAGGGCAACAAAGACGGGGAGCAAAGACCTTGGGCCATTGGGCAGGGCAACAAAGACGAGGGGGCAAAGATCGTGGGCCATTTGGGCAGGGCAACAAAGACGAGAAGCAAAGACCTTGGGCCATTGGGCAGGGCAACAAAGACGGGGAGCAAAGACCTTGGGCAACTGGCAGGGCAACAAAGACGGGGAGCAAAGACCTTGGGCAACAAGGATGACAAGGCAAAGATTGTGGACCATAGGGCAGGGCAACAAAGATAGCGAGGAAAAGATCCTGGGCCGTTTGGGGAGGGCAACAAAGACGAGAAGGCAAAGATCCTGGAAATTGGGCAAAGCAACCAAGACGAGAAGGCAAACATTATGGGCATTTAAATAAGGCTCTAACAAAACAATCAAAACGGGGAGGCAAAAATCCTGGGCATTCGAAGGTGGCATTGGGCAAGGCAATCAAGACTGTATTCACAATGAAGCCCATTGTTGTCGCATAAACTTCTACTGAATATTGATATGAATGAGTGTTTCAAACTTATCACAGTCCTCATGAGAGTCACCTGAAAATAAATAAAGTTCAGTTAAATGAATAATTTTAAATATTTAAAAACAGTAAAAAATATGATATATAGAACGTAAAATGTGCTTTACATGTAATAAAATTGCGTAATTTTAAACAATTTACACAATTGCATTCTTGGAAGATTGATATGCGATTTGTAATTTTTTTTGAACATATATAATTGTACCACTATAATACTATCACGATGGTAGAAAATTAAAATAAAAATCGAAAGAAAGAATCTTTTGTCATCTTGTATGATATCACTATTGTCTGATAAATTTGCGTCAAATGCTTATCTGATTGAAATTGACACTACGCACAATCACTCAGTGAGCACGAGAAAAAACTTTTAACAAACACTTTCTTGGAGTATCAAAATACAATGAATTTCTGAGACAGTTGGATTAGCAATTGGCCAAGATCTAAAAAAAAGAAACATTTTAATTATGCATAAAAACACCTCGCAAAAATAGCGATGATTTAGCTAATAAATATTTGAACACTTACTTCAAAATATACATAAATGGTTCAACCTGAATATATTTGTTATATTATCCATGTTATTTTCATACTACTTTTATATTGTTATATTGGTTTCCTCGTTTTTTATTTTTATAAATCTGAGCTCATTCCTAGTAATATTCTTGAAGCTCCTTCATAAATTTTCCAAACTTATGTCAGTCGTCTTCGTAGAGCATTAATCGCTTGGAAGATTATTAACATGCGCAACTGACATTGTGCAACGGTTGCAGAAGCTGATTTAAAACGCCCTAAAAAAATATAATATTACAAAAAAGAACACTGGAGATTGAGAACAATAACATGCATTGTAGGAATATGTCATTGATTGAATACTTAATTTTCAGCAAGAACTTACCGTGTTATGTGGCATTGCGCAATTTGAATTGTTAGTAAAACTGCATATACGAATATTAATTAACTAATAATAAGCTAAACAACATCAAAACGACGAGCAAATTTTCATTTAGATTTTCCTCTTCGATGTTAACTCCATGGCGGCCGGCAAGAGAAAGGACAAAATCCGGGTTACCGCGCCAATGGTTTGGCCGCAGCGCCATCTATCTGCGCGTCACGTGAAATAGATTTTGACAGTTAGTTCGTCGGTGACGATGGCGGCAAATTTAAACCGAACGAATTGTTAAATTCGTTATTAAATTAAATTATTAACAAAGTTGTTGAATAGACTTTAATATCTCCATAATGTTATAAGTCAAATTATATAAAATTATACATAGTCAAATTTTATAATCAAAAATTTTTAATTGGAAAGTTGAAACTTATATATATATATATATATATATATATTAATATATATTAATATAACCATTATACATTACAGTGTCACCCTGTTCCAAATAAATCCGAAGCAGCTCCAAAGCCATGGCATATAATTTTATTTTTGGTGGAGTTACCACAGGAGGAGTAATTTGTGATGTCACTCCAGGATAAATTTGTGGTTCCATTACAGGATGATTTACAGACGCAAATTTGCTATTGAATTACGGGATTATTTTATGGCAAGAATGCTTTCCTATACCAAATCTGCCTGTCTTACCTGGTGCAGATTCCCTAGATATAAATATACTGGTTAATAACATAATTAACTAGTGGGGCGCATGGCATCGTGAATTAAGGCAAATTGCTGGCACTTCCCGTACTGTAATGAAATATTCGAGAAATTTTAAACGTTTTCAAATATATTATTACAAATACTGTAACTTTCATTATTTTTGCTATCTCTTGTTATATCTGAGCAAATCAAATGTAAATCATAAATCAATTTATCTCTAGAACATTAACAATCGTCATTTCATTTCAAATTCAATTTCAAAAAAAAAAATCATTAACTTCCCGTAGGGTAGTTAGAGTAATGGGCCGAAAATCGAAAATGAAATTGTTTGCATTTCTCGACGTTTTGAAGGTTTCTGAACATTTTGGCATACCTCAGAAAAAATGAATGTGTGTGTGTGTGTTTTGTATGTCCGCATTTTTTTGTCCACGTTTTCGGGCGCACGGATCAACCGATTTGAATGGTTTAAAAAACATTCGATTTCTATTAATAGGGAGATGTGCTGATTGGTTTTTGGCAAAAGCAGATCCAGCCGTTACGGAGATACGGAGCAAAGAGTGCATAAATTACAAATAGAGTTTTTGAGAGAACGAAGTATCGGATTTGAATGATCTAAAAAACATTCAATTTGTGATGATTGGGAGAAGATGTGATTAGTTTTTGGCAAAGACAGGTCCCGCCATTTTAAAGATACATAGTTAAATGTGCAAAAAATGGCAGTTTTTGAGTGAACTAAGCGTCCGATTTGAATGATCTAAAAAACTTTCTGCTTGTATTTACAAAACAATTGCTTTTGAGGATAAAAAATTACTACATTTTTCTTTATTTTCCATAAAATATTTTTGTAATTTTGAATTAAAAATTCAAAAAATTACGCAGGCTAAGCCCAGTCTGAGCGCCACTCTGGCACAAATGTTTACCCGAGTGCGTTTTGACTGTTAATGAACTGGAGCACTTTTCCAATTTTGTGAAAACTATTGAAAAATGTGAAAATGCCGCCAAGCTAAGCAGAAAGTGAAAATGTCGCACAGAATTATTGGCAAATGCGTTTAGACTGTGACTATACGGAAGCACTTTGTCAATTTTGTGCAAATTAGGCAACTATTTTTTTTTAAATTGAATTCGAAATGAAATGACGATTGTTAATGTTCTGGAGATAAATTGATTTATGATTTACATTTGATTTGCTCAGATATAACAAGATAGCAACAATAATGAAAGTTACAGTATTTGTAATGATATATTTGAAAACGTTTAAAATTTCTCGAATATTTCATTACGGTACGGGAAGTTCTAGCAATTTGCCTTAAGGCACGATGCCATACACCACTAATTTGTGAACTGTTTTAAAATGTTGTAAGTTGTCTAAAATCTGCGCAACTGACATTGTGCAATGGTTGCAGAAACTGATTTAAAACGCCCTAACAAATGATAATATTACAAAAAAGAACACTGGAGATTAAGAACAATATCATGCATTGTTGAAATATGTCAATGATTGAATATTTCATTCTCAGCAAGAACTTACCTTGTTATGTCGCATTGCGTAATTTCAATTGTTAGTAGAACTGCATATACGAATATTAATTAACTAATAATAGCTAATATCATTTTCAATTTATTGACTTGTTAAAAAATAAACTAAAAACAAGAAGAATCGAAAGCGTCCATTCCTATAAATATTTGCGCGCCAAAATCACTAAACTTTTGCACACTATTCAATTACCGTACACTCAAAAATGAAAACACTTGGGCACAATAATGCACTACACAATAAAAATCCATCACTGTCTTGAAATACTAAAACACAATTAATTATTCACCGAGAAATTTTTCGCTTTCTTTTTCTTGATTTTCCTCTTCGATGTTAACTCCATGGCGGCCGGCAAGAGAAAGGACAAAATCCGGGTTACCGCGCCAATGGTGCGCCCGCAGCGCCATCTCTCTGCGCGTCACGTGAACTAGACTTTGACGGTTAGTTCGACGGTGGCGATGGCGGCAAATTCAAACCGAACAAATCTCCATAATCGACACTGAATACACTTTATAACCACCAATTTCATTAATAACACTGCTCTATTGCACTAGTCCAATTAAACTCAATAATTGTACTTATAGTGTAATAAGTATTTATTTTAAGATTTCTCCAAGAGGACTCAAAAATACAATTATTTTACATAATAACAAATAAAATATATAATAAATTACAATATATAGTTAGTAACATAAAATGCTTAAGATAAAATTACATATAATGCAGAATGTAACAATAATATTTATAAACAGAATAAGAAAATAATGAGATATTTGAAAAGAAAATAAAAAGATTAACTTGTTCAGATGGAGATTATTTGATTAGGTGAAGTGTTGTGAATATCTATTTCATTATTAATTAAGTTAAAGTTAGAGGACATAATTTAAGAGAGAATTAGATTTAGGGGTATAATTGTACATTTCAAATTATATGTTTATAGATTTGTCATTATCAATATCACTATTAAAATGTGCTATTAAATTCAACTGTAATATTCTTTCTTATGAAAAAGTGCACAAGCAAAAGTTTATGTGAGTGTTGCCTGATGGAATGGAAGCTGTCAACTGTAAAGACAGTTTTGATTTAAATTTGAAATTTAATTTATTATATGAAAAAAAAAACAGAATTTATTGTTTGAAAATGTATAAAAATGTATAAAAGTTGTATGATATCTAAAAATATATTGAATTGTCTTAAAATGTTATAAATTGTTTGGAAATATTAGAAAATTGTCTTAAAATGTTGTAAATTGTTTGGAAATATTGTATATTGTTTGAAAATATTGTATTATTATTATTACATTTAGCACGATTTGGAATTTTATGTACTTAATTTTTGCGAAGTATGTTCATATCACAAAAAAGTATTTATGAAAAAAAAGTCTGAAACCATCAATAGTACCGATAGTATGCGAACACTAGCTTAAAGATTTAAGTGAATTCTCCTTTAGCGCGTACAAACAATTTTTACTGGTCAAAGCAAATGTGAATAGCACTAATTCTATTTTATTTTATTTTTTACCTTAAAAATTGAATAACCTATTCTTTTCGTTCACAACATAGTTTTTTAGTTCCTGAACTTGCCGTACATTTAATTTATATTACTTTTAAGATTAGAGTGCATATCTTTTTTATCATTAATTACTATGCTTGTGAAAATGAGCATTATATATTTGATTTAATTAAATAATCTTGTTCTTAAAAATTACTGTTTTTCACTGATTTTAATAGGTTTTAGAGATTAGGAACAAATCATCCATTTTTGTATAAGATCAATGTCTTTTTTACACGTTTTTTTTACACGGCTTCTTCTGGAAGCAATCTACCGTGTAAAAGCAGACTTAGGTGTAATATCATTTATGAAATCGTACATTTATGAATCCAATTCCCATATAACCTAAGGCAGTTAGGCCTTATATAATGATGCAAAAAGGCACTATATATATTTTTATATATCCCATACAAAGAATAAGAGTTAGGCCATCTACAATGAAGTATAAATCGATATATAAATTCGTGGTTAGGTATCCATGAATTCAAATGACCAAGTAGTTCCCGGAGAACTGGGAACAATTTAACATAGAGGCGCTGCATGCAATCGCCTTAGATACATAGGAAAATTAGTAAATTTCCATTGGATACCTTTATACTCTGTTCAATATATCAATATATACATTTATATATAATAATTTTTATTATACCAAGCCCATATATAAATTTATAATCGTGTATAAATCAATTTTTACATTTATATATCCAATTCCCTTCGAAACTAAGGCAGTTAGACAATATATGATAATGGAAAAATCAATAAATACATTTATATATCCAATTCCCATACAAACCGAGACAGCTAGTATATATATAATCATGTATAAATCAATTTATACATTTATATCTCCAATTCTCATCGAGACTAAGGCAGTTAGGCCATATATGATAATGGAAAAATCAATATATACATTTATATATCCATTTCAACAAAATTTCAACAGTCGATATATAAATTTATAGATTCCTTCTAGAGTAAATAAAACTGGAAGAAGTTTAAGTGTTCATTTGAAATTTATTGAAAAAATAAAATAAAATACTTAATAAATTTGCTTGGAGATTCGAACTGAAAATCCAAAACAAGAACCATCGCTATTGCAACCGAAGCAATTTAACGATCTCGTCCATCTTATCGACGGTAAACATTTGATAAAATTTGGTATATGAGTTAATAAAAACTTCACATACCTCTCTCACCCTTAAACTTGTCGAATAAAAAACCTTATCGGATTCGAACCAGCATCCCTCTGATTAGAGTCTAGTTTAGCACGCTAACCGATTCGGCCACGGCGGCAAAGAAATTTCGCCTGCTAATTCTGGAAGGACATTCTGCGAGTGCATCCGACCATTATGATTCGAGTCAAGGTCGCAGGGGGATGATATGGAAAAATTAAATGTTCACCCAGGGGGTTGAAAGTGGGCTCATTCGATGCCTCGTGTTCTTGCGAATTTCAAGCGGGGGGTTACAGGGGGGAAAATTTTGTCCGCTTTTTGCTCAGGAGACGAGAAAATCGACTTTTTGTAAATTTCGCGTTTTTTCTATGGGATTTTTTGGAAAACTTTTTTTACTGACCTCAAAGATTTGGTCAAGGTCATTTATATGAATCTCCTTGACCTTGACCACGTCATTGAGATCTATATAAATGACCTTGAACTTGACCTTGACACGTCATTGAGGTCTGCACAAAATTCCCTTAAAAACGAAAAAGTTTTCAAAAAATTCCCATAGAAAAAGCGTGGAATTTACAAAAAGTCAATTTTCTGCTCTCCTGAGCAAAAAACGGACAAAATTTCCCCCCCCCCTGTAACCCCCCGCTTGAAATTCGCAAGGACCTACAGAATCGAATGAGCCCACTTTCAACCCCCTAGGTGAACATTTAATTTTTCCATATCATCCCTCTGCGACCTTGACTCGAATCATAATGGTCGGATGCACTCGCAGAATGTCCTTCCAGAATTAGCAGGCGAAATTTCTTTGCCGTCGTGGCCGAATCGGTTAGAGCGCTAAACTAGATTGTTATCAAAAGAATTCTGGTTCGAATCCGACAGGGTTTTTATTCGACAAGTTAAAGAGCAAGAGAGGTATGTGAAGTTTTTGTTTACCCATATACCAAATCCTATCAAATTTTTGCCGGCGATGGGATGGATCAGATCGTTAAATGGCTTAGGTGACGGTGGCAGTCGCCCTTGTTTTGGGTCTCAAGTTCGAATCTCCAAGGAAATTTATTAAGTATTTTATTTTATATTTTCAATAAATTTTAAATGAATATTTAAACTTCTTCCAGTTTTACTTACTTTTTCTGTATATCTCCCAAATTTATAACAATATATTTGAAAACATTTAAAATTCCATTTAATATATTTCATTGCGGTGAAAAGTTCGAGCAATTTGCCTTAAAATAATATGCCATGCATTGAATTTGGTCTATATAATAATACGAAAAGCAATATATAACTTTATACATACAATTCCCATACAAACCGAGACAGCTAGTAAATATATATATATATAATCATGTATAAATCAATATATACATTTATATATCCAATTCCCATACAAACCGAGACAGCTAGTATATATATAATCATGTATAAATCAATATATACATGTATATATCCAATTCCCATACAAACCGAGACAGCTAGTATATATATAATCATGTATAAATCAATATATACATGTATATATCCAATTCCTATACAAACCGAGACAGCTAGTATATATATAATCATGTATAAATCAATATATACATGTATATATCCAATTCCCATACAAACTATGAGAGCTTTTATATATAATCATGTATAAATCAATATATACATTTATATATCCAATTCCCATAAAAATTCAAATCATGAAGTAGTTCCTCACGAACTGAGAACATTTTTGCATAGAGGCGCTGCATGCAATCGCCTTAGAAACATTGGAATCTTAGTGGATTCTCATTGGATGGTATAGTTTTCTTTTATAATAATATATAATGTTTTTAATAATGTTTTGATAATATTGTATTAATATTTAATAATTTATGTAGACAATAATTCAATTGAAATCCGTCTAATAGTGAGCTCCAAAATTGTAAATAATGTTTAATATTTTAGTGAAGCTCAATATATTTAATAAATGTTAATATAATTAATAAAAGCAACAACTAACTGCACAGCATTTCTACACAAATTATGATTTACTATATATAAATGTATATACCTATTTTACACCAATACCAAGTCCTTATATAAACGCCAAATGGTGTATAAATCAATATATAAATGTATATATCTATTTTCCTTAAATACCAAGTCCTTATATAATCGCCAAGTGGTGTAAAAATCAATATATAAATGTATATATCTATTTTACACCAATTTCAAGTCTTTATATAAACGCCAAATGGTGTATAAATCAATATATAAATGTATATATCTATTTTCCTTAAATACTAAGTCCTTATATAATCGCCAAGTGGTGTAAAAATCAATATATAAATGTATATATCTATTTTCCTTAAATACTAAGTCCTAATATAATCGCCAAGTGATGTATAAATCAATATATAAATGTATATATCTATTTTATACCAATACCAAGTCCTTATATAATCGCTAAGTGGTGTATAAATCAATATATAAATGTATATATCTATTATACACCAATACCAAGTCCTTATATAATTGCCAAGTGGTGTATAAATCAATATATAAATGTATATATCTATTTTTCTTAAATACCAAGTCCTTGCATAATCGCCAAGTGGTGTATAAATCAATATATAAATGTATATATCTATTATATACCAATACCAAGTCCTTATATAATTGCAAAGTGGTGTATAAATCAATATATAAATGTATATATCTATTTTCCTTAAATACCAAGTCCTTATATAATCGCCAAGTGGTGTAAAAATCAATATATAAATGTATATATCTATTTTACACCAATTTCAAGTCTTTATATAAACGCCAAATGGTGTATAAATCAATATATAAATGTATATATCTATTTTCCTTAAATACCAAGTCCTAATATAATCGCCAAGTGATGTATAAATCAATATATAAATGCATATATCTATTTTATACCAATACCAAGTCCTTATATAATCGCTAAGTGGTGTATAAATCAATATATAAATGTATATATCTATTATACACCAATACCAAGTCCTTATATAATTGCCAAGTGGTGTATAAATCAATATATAAATGTATATATCTATTTTACATTAATACCGAGTTCATATATAATCGCCAAGTGGTATATAAATCAATATATAAATGTATATATGTATTTTCCTTAAATACCAAGTCCTTACATATTCGCCAAGTGGTGTATAAATCAATATATAAATGTATATATCTATTTTACACCAATAGCAAGTCCTTATAAAATTGCCAAGTGGTGTATAAATCAATATGTAAATGTATATATCTATTTTACACCAATACCAAGTCCTTATATAATTGCCAAGTGGTGTATAAATCAATATATAAATGTATATATCTATTTTACATCAATACCTGGTTCATGTATAATCGCCAAGTGGTGCATAAATCTATATATAAATGTATATATCTATTTTCCTTAAATACCAAGTCCTTACATATTCGCCAAGTGGTGTATAAATCAATATATAAATGTATATATCTATTTTACACAAATAGCAAGTCCTTATAAAATTGCCAAGTGGTGTATAAATCAATATATAAATGTATATATCTATTTTCCTTAAATACAAAGTCCTTATATAATTGCCAAGTGGTGTATAAATCAATATATAAATGTATATATCTATTTTACACCAATAGCAAGTCCTTATAAAATTGCCAAATGGTGTATAAATCAATATATAAATGTATATATCTATTTTCCTTAAATACAAAGTCATTATATAATCGCCAAGTGGTGTATAAATCAATATATAAATGTATATATCTATTTTACACCAATACCAAGTCCTTACATAATCGCCAAGTGGTTTATACATCAATATATAAATGTATATATCTATTTTAGACCAATACCAAGTCCTTACATAATCGCTAAGGGGTGTATAAATCAATATATAAATGTATATATCTATTTTACACAAATAGCAAGTCCTTATAAAATTGCCAAGTGGTGTATAAATCAATATATAAATGTATATATCTATTTTCCTTAAATACAAAGTCCTTATATAATTGCCAAGTGGTGTATAAATCAATATATAAATGTATATATCTATTTTACACCAATAGCAAGTCCTTATAAAATTGCCAAATGATGTATAAATCAATATATAAATGTATATATCTATTTTCCTTAAATACAAAGTCATTATATAATCGCCAAGTGGTGTATAAATCAATATATAAATGTATATATCTATTTTACATCGATACCAAATCCATATAGAATTGCCAAGTGGTGTATAAATCAATATATAAATGTATATATCTATATTACATCAATACCAAGTCCTTACATAATTGCCAAGTGGTGTATAAATCAGTATATAAATGTATATATCTATTTCTAAAAGTAGAATTTTTTTGGAATTTTTCTTACAATATAAAAAACAAACAACAAAAAAAAACAATAAAAAAAAAGAATTCATTTGATGATAGTTTTAGCTATATTTGGTATTAAAAATGACAAATATATATTATACAAATGTTAAATATTATTATAATACATATACAGATACATTCGACAATATATATATATATATATATATATATATATATAAATATTTTCAAAAATATTGAAAATGTTGACATAGAACAAACACAGACATCACTCTTTAAGTTTATATTAAATACTGACTAAAAAATAATAACAAATTCTATAATTATTACCTAAATTATTGATAGAATATAATATATATTTATATTTATAATTAATAAAAATTATATATGTATATATTTATCTTGACTAGGGTTAAATATTAGTAAAAATATTTTCAGATAAATGTACTTAAATATAAATGTATATGAATTGAGCATGATGAATATATTGTTTTCTTATATTTAAAAAAATTAAATATGGGATATATATATATATATATATATTTATTTATATATATATATATATATATATTTAAATAAGAGATATTCTATTTGGTTACAGCTATCAATAGAGTAAAATTATTTTACTAATACATATCAATATAGTTATTTATTCAATTAATTGAAAAACTATAGAAAATTATAGAATAACTATAAAATTCTAATTTTTAAGTTATTTAAATTAATGATTAAAATCCAGCAAAGTTTGGAAAAATTAAAAAAAATAAAAATTTCAAAAAAGTGATTTTAAGAACAATATTGTAACATAAATATATGCTCTTACAAACATATTTACAATTTAATTATAAAGTGTTTTTCTGAACCAAAAATGCTCCTGTTTTTAACTAAAAATAAATAAACAAACTGTTTAGTTAAAAAAAGAAATATTCCAAAATAACTTGGTAGAATTTAAAGACTTTTGAAAAGAAAAATATATAAAAAAAATAGTTTTTCTCAAAAAATTATAATAAAAATCTCTCAAGTCTCTCCAAAAAACAAACATAATTTATTATTATTTCAAAAAATGCAAATGCACAAATATTTTGGTTCAAAATATAGAAAAATTAATAAGAATGAGGAACTTTCTTGGTTCAGAAAATATAAACTTAACTGTATATAATATATTTATAAAAAAAAACAAAAAAAGTTTTTTATACAAACATCCATCCAATTGATAAATAGAACAAACTAAGTTATGATTAAAAAAAAATCTTCAATAATATTCGTGTACAAAAGTCATAATTATAAAATAGAATTTATTAAATTAAATTTAAATTTTATGTATGAACAACAAAATATTAACTTACAAAAAAAAATTTATAATTTAACGTGTTATTCATAATTACGAATAATTATCGTTCATATTTAATTTAAATTCAATTTATTAAAAAATATATATAATTCCATTTTATAAATATGACTATTGTACAAGTCTTTTATGTTTGTTTTTATAATTTTTTTTAAAAATAATTTGTGTGTTTTATCCACTGAAGAAGTGTAAAATTAGTATACAAAACGTATGAAACACTCATAAATTTTTTTGGAACATAATTTAGTTTTTTCTATTTAATAATTCGATGATGTGTAAAATCTTTTTTGTTTAAATTAATATGACATATAAAAGTTGATGTAGTATTAATTATGAAAATAAGAGTTTTCCTCACTATTTATCAGGCCCATATTTTAAATTTTACAAACGTTTATATTTATATTTAATATTATTTTAATAAAAAATGTACTAGGAAGTCCGTGTTATCCGATGCACGACTTATGGTTTTCCAAATTGTATTTAGTACAGTACTTTATGCACCATTTTTTTATAAATAATCTATTTAAGTCATACAACATCTTTAAAATTAACTACAAATGTAAGTCGCAGAGCTTTGTTTTGTGTAGTCTGTAGTTTAGGTAGTATTAGTCGTATTAGTTTATATTAATCGTTTTAAAATATCAATACTCGTTCTGAGATTTAAGATAATTTGTAAACTGGATGACTAATCTTTTTTGTACAAAATAATATAACACATAAAAGTTGATGTAAATGAAAATAACAGTTTTCCACAATGTTCATCAAGTCCATATTTTAAATTTTACAAACGTTTATATTTATATTTAATTATTTAAAAAAAATGCACTAGGAAGTCCGTGTTATCCGATGCACGACTTATGGTTTTTGAAAGTGTATTTAGTACAGTACTCTATTCACCAATTTTTTTAATAAATAATCTAGTTAAATCATACGAAATCTTTAAAATTAACAACAAATGTAAATCGCAAAGCTTTGTTTTGTGTAGTCTGTAGTTTGCCTAGGTTAGTCTTTGTTGGTCGTATTTGTTAAATAAATTAATCGATTTGAAATATAAATATTCGTTCTAAGATTTAAGATAATTTGTAAGCTGGATGACTGGATAATTCTATCCAATTCAAATTTTGTTTTTAAATATAAAATATATTACTCTGATGATGACACAAATAGAGTCTCGAAACGTTTGAAAAATTTAAAATAATGATAGAAAATAGTAGTTGACTTCATATACAAATATGGGCGTGTATGTGTAGTGATTTTATAATGAAAATTATTTTCCAAAATTTCTTTTACTAAATTTGGCAAAACCAAGATTTATGATTGCACTGCGGTGGTCCTTTCGATAATTTTTTTTAATAATAAATCTACTCTACAAATTTCACAAATCATTTACACAACGATATTCCTAAATTCTAATATACATTTTACATTTATAATAATAATATTTATATTAATAATATTTATATTATTATTAGAGTCCATTACATATTAATTAATACATTTTCACGACGTTCTCGTATAATACTTATTTTTTAATAAATATATAAAAATCTAGAGCTAATTTTTTAAATTTTTATTCATAATTTATGTTTTTTTTTTAATTTGATAATACGAATAATCACAGCATCACGTTTTATTATTATAAAAATGTTTTTGTGAAATTGAAAAAAGCTGTCGTCTACTTCTAAATATTTTTTTAAAACGATTATTGGTAATTGGTGAAATATAATTTAATTTTTACATAACCCTTACTTTTTACATAACCCTAATTGTTAGTAAAAAAAATAATGGTTTAAAAAAACTTAAATTTTTACTATACTTTAAAAATAGGGCAAGGCTGCATAAATGAAAAAAAAAACAAAATTTGTTTAATAATTAGTATAAATATTTTCTTGAAATTTGATTATTTGTTTAAAAAATTTATTCTTCAATTTGAAATTCATAATAAAGTGTTTATGATAAACATCTTAAACATGTAATATTTATTTTGTAATTGCAAAAATAATGAAATATGAATATTTTTTAAAATAATTTAAATTTAAATAAAATTACTAAGAATATTTTGGTTTACATTAAAAGACAGAAATTTTAATATAAAGAGCTATGTAAAAATTAATTTATATATATATATATATATATATACATATATATTAATATATATATATATATATATATATATATATATATATATATATATATTTATATCAAATATTATTTATAATATTTATATTTATATATTAAAGTGCATTTTGCACACATCATATGTATAGAATTTGTATCATATGGTTATTAGGAAAAATAAAAGTAGTTAAAATATTAAATATTTTTTAATATATAAATATATGAGTGTTGAAAAATAAATGTGTGAGTAGTCAAATATTTTTTAAATCGATTTTAAAAATTATTAAAATTATATTACTAATAAAAGTCCTTTAGGGTTCAAAAAAATCACGACAAAAATAATAAATTTCTGAGGCAATTTGTATTTTTTTACTGAATCCAAAAATGTCAAATTACAAAAAATCTATTATAAATAATATTAAATTTATGAAGCAATAAAATATCGATTATTAATTATAATAAATTTATGGGTCATTAAAAAAATAATTGATATTAATTAATATTAATTATTTATGAGGCAAGTCTTATGTTTTTTTGAGTCCAAATACTACAAAATATCAAAAAATTATATTTTTATTTATGTAATTTAATAGTGTTTGTTTTTAATAGTTAAATTTAAAAAAATATAAGAAATAATATTAAATTTATGCAGAATCCAGAAACTCTATATATAAATTATTATTAAATTTGTGAGGCATTAAAAGAAGTAAATAAACAATATTACATAACTATTTATGAGGCAAGTAAGTCTTATGTTTTTTTGAATCCAAGTACTAAAGAATGTAAAAAAATATTAATGTTTCTTCTATTTATTTATAATAGTTATATTATTTGAATTGCGGCAAGATTTTTTTAAATAAAAAGCAAAAATTTGTGATTTTAAAGTGCGTTTTCTCGAAATTTGCGAAACGTTTGACAAATTTGAGAAAAGTCTGGTAAGGTCCCATTAATTATTATTAATAAAAATTAGTGTCCAAAAATTATGAGAATATTTGTTAAAAAATTGCTAATAAATTCTAAATAAAATAAAATAATATTGTAATAATGAATTTACAATAATCGTTAATAATAAATCAATTAATTAATTTAAAAAAATGAAACACTTTCTGATAAAAAAATATTTAGAAATTATATTAAAAGTGCTTTTTTTTCAAAATTTTTTTGTCGCATCTAGACGTATCTAGTCGTATCTAGTGTAAATTTATATAATTTGTTTAAGTTTTGTTAAACAAATTTTTTAGAAACAGTTTTTTTAATATAATGTTACCACAGAATATACCTACAATTACAATTCCATCAACAACAAAATAATTTAGAACAAAATTTAAAAAACTTAATTAAAAAAATAAACAAAATACATGCATAAAACAATCTTCCCAAACAATTTTAAAAACAAAAACAAAATTTAGAAACACAATCAAAAAAACCTTCAATATTCCATGAAAAATTATAGATTTCCATTAAAAACCTTCAATTTTTCATGAAAAATTGAACATTTCCAATAAATCATGCTTCCAAATTAAATTCCTCATGCAAAATTTACTCTCGCGTTAATAAATTTAATTTAGTAATAATATTATTAATTAATTGTATTATTGTATTGTATCGTAGTACAAATGAAAAATGCCTGATTCAGAAAAATATTTTACCTTTGAAAATAATAAAACAAATTAAACATTTGTGCCGTGTACAAACTTAAGTTCATTGTTCAAAAATTATTTCTATATTATTCGTAGTTTCTATAAATCTTTGAAGATATTAAAATGGAAATTATTTTTTTAATTAACATATTAATTATTATAATTAATGGTTAAGAAACTTTTTAATTTTTTTAAATTAGTATTTAATTTTATACATCAAATCGTACGCTTATTGGCTAAAACTACAAATAAGCGCAGAGTTGTCTAAGGGATTGTCATTTTATTTTAATTTGCCGCAAAAAGGACCATTTTTTCTTAAAAAAATCCTTAGTGGATTTATAAGTATTATTAGGACAAGTTGTATGTCGATTTTAGTAACTACTGAAATAAATGGACATATGGAAAAATTTGCACTTTTGGCCAAAGGGTGCATCAGCTTAAATGTTCTGTATCTCATACAGGTTGGAAATCACTGCTTTAATATAATATAATAATATAAAGCCTTTTTGGTTTTTTCCTTATAATTTGACAAATTGTTTTCGTAACCAAGTAACAAAACAAAAGTAGATGTTTAACCAATAACATACCCAAAATTGTAGTCGTTTACCACTTTTCCCTTGATACAAGCAATTTTGTCCATACCAGGTGGTAGTCGTTTACCAAAGGCTCCAAAAGACTCCAAAAGTATCCGAAAGTCTCCAAAAGTTCAAAAGACCAAAAGTTTCATTGTCCTTTTCATTTTTCCATTAGCAATCTTCATCAGAAATCACCAAGGCTTGTGTAGGCCAAGCAATTTTGGCGTCAATTCTTTTATAAGCCAAAACGCAATGTTTGCCTTCAGCAGACAATCTTGCTTCTTGCGGACATTCACCATCGGCCAAGAGAGATTCTGCCAAAAAAAAAAATTAAAAATAAGTTGATGAATATTTTTTTTTTAAGTAAAACTTCTTAAATTAAAAGAGTGTAAATCCGTATAAATGCAACGAAAATAGCGTCTAATTCGCTTTCGATGATATCATTTCGATACGGGTCGATTGTGATTAGTCGTCGTGTCATGTGAATAGAGATCTGTCGTTGTATGCGTACCGATATCAACAAGGAAATCGGCATAGATAAATAAACATTTGCAAGTTACATCGAAGTACAAATCTTGATTTAATGAAAAATGCTTGAATCAGAAGAATATTTTACCCTATTCCTTGAAAATAATAAAACAAAATAAACATTTGGGCCGTGTACTACACGTAAGTTTATTGATTAGAAATTATTTCTATACTATTCGTAGTTTCTATAAATCTTTGGAGTTATTAAAATGGAAAATATTCTTTAGGCAAGACAGATATTACAGCTGTTCAAAGAATGAGATTATATCGCCAGAGAAAAAGTAGAAAAAAAGAGTGCGCGTAAGGTTCACACGCGATTCGAGTAAAACTTTTTTGCTATTGTACAAGATGGCATTTAAGTTAAAAATGAATGCATCATATAACAATTTTGAATAATTTCATTAACACTAGCAATAAATAAATTGCATAAATGTCCATTATGAAGTATATCTGTATATGAATGACACACAGCTGAATAAACTATTGTTGCGCTTGATCTCTTGTTTAGAGTAATAAATCTGAATATCAATTTATTCTTCATTATTTATAAAAATATGCAACTTTGTAATACTTAATAGCCATCATAAACGAAAAACATGTAAACTTTCTCTAAAATTCCAGAAGTGTCTGAGATATAATTCTGAAAATGATATATCTTCGGCATGTTAAAATAAAGCTGTATTGCTTTAATATTTTTTAATTCTATAAAAATGCAGAGAATTATTATGTTGAACAACTTGTCATGTAATTGTATTTGAAGAATTTCATGTAATTAAAATTAACATACATTCACTGCTTGTTTTTTTTTTAGTTTTTCGCTGGCCATACAGTTTCATTTTTTGAACAGTTGTAGTATCTGTTTTGCATATAAAAATAATTTTTATTTTAATAACCTCAAAAATAAATAGTAACCACGAATAATACAAATTATTTCAATAAACTTACGTTTTTTACTCGGCACAAATTTTTCATTTGCTTAATATTTGCAATATAATTATTTATAGAGGACGAGATAAAATATTCATCCGATCCACACATTTTGTATTAACTCAAGATTTGTACTAATATTTAACCTTAAAATGTAATGACATGAGACACCGATAAATGAACAATATGCTTCGCGCTTTCGGTGACGTACGCACGTTTATAGTCACGCATATCAAGAATGACGAATCATTGGCACTCGACCTTGCCGTAACTCACTTCCGTTGCATTTGTACGGATTTACACACATGCCGCGCCTAAAGAAGTTTTACTTAAAAAAAATACAAGCATTACAATGGTTAAAAAATATGACTAGAAATGCTGGTTGACCTTGGTTAGACAAAAAAGAAGTTTCCGGATGAAAAATTTAAAAGGGACTCTACTGACGTGCAATAAGACAGAGTCAGTAAAGTCCATGTTGCTTTGTTTTTAGTCAGTAGAGTCCTTTTTCAGAATCCTATCGTGAGTGGAAAATATAACTATGTAGTTGCTTTAGTCTTTCAGAAGACTTCTGGATAAATAATAACAAAAAAACTCTACTGCCGTGCAAACAAAGAGAGAACATAAACTCCGCTCACCAATATGGTAAAAGTAAAATGTTTCAAACAAGGACTCTACTGATTAACAATCTAAACATAAATTTATGTGTCTAGAGCAAAACTGTAAATTTTACAAATAAATAAACTCTATGACGAGCAAATTGCATCAAGGCAAGAAAAAATGATACTAGTGCCTTACTTAATTGAAAGCTGAGAATATTTATTTATTACCCATTTGAAAATCGTTTGGGCAGTTTGAATAGTTAACTATTTTTTAATTTGTTTTATTAGTTTTAATTTCAATTTACGAAGATTTTGCCTGTCTGTGAAAATTCCTTACTTGTACCGATTTAATAAAGCGTGTTTAATGGATTCTCTTTTTGCTAAAAACAAAGAAATATATATTGATATGCACGATTTTACAAATTTCTTGCTAGATTTGGAAAGCACCAAATGGTGAAACCAATAAGGTTTCCTTATTTTATAAGCAGTTCTAACTCACTAACAGAAACTTAATAATTTTTTAACATTCATTACTTTTGAAAATTATTATTGCATTTTAGGTGTAATTTTATCTTCGATTTTGTAACTAATAATTAAAGAATAGTTGATCAAGGGCTACTAGTCACTTTAATTACACCGAAAACGTAAAAATACCTAGAGAGCTTTTCCATAAATATTTTTTTATTCAATTTTACGGTTGTGCTTTCAACGCTTTAATCAATAGTTTGATTTAATTTGGTTTCGCTAATGAGATTATATCGCCAGCGAAAAAGTAAAAAAATACAAGCAGTCAATGAATGTATGTTAATTATAATTACATGAAATTCTTCAAACACAATTACATGATGAGTGAAGATGCGAAAATAATATTTGTTTAGGCGTTGTTTAACATAATCCACTGTGTGAACGAATATTATAGAATTTATTAATCAGCAATCACTTCTTTTCTCTAATGAACGTTCATTTCTGAATGCTAATTAAAATGACAAACCGATCATGTCATATTTGAAGCATGACTTTAATTACATTATTGTTTTTAAATATTACACATATTTTTAATGCTATTATAAATATATAATTTATACTTCATCATCATATAAATGTGTATAACGGTTGACACTAATAAATGTGTGATTCGATCACGAGTGTTACAATATTACTAATGAACATTATTCAAAATTGTTATATGATGTATTTGTTTTTACTTAAATGCCATCTTGTACAGTAGCAAATGAGTTTTACTTCAATCGCGTGTGAACCTTACGCGCACTCTTTTTTTTACCTAGTGTATATTTTTCTCTTACCTTCACCATCCACCAATTTGAAAAGTCCGTAGTCCTGAGGATTTGTGACTCTGGCCCTATGGGCGATGATCCTGCAGACTTCTTTGGCGGTTGTATGAGGTCTAACTGGTAAGGTCCTGGTTTGTAGGGACCCATTGTGTTCATCAGGAACTACAACCCTGAGAAGGGACCCGCAGGCTGGTAGTAGGAGACGGGGTCGCTGTTGGAGAAAATATTATATGTAAAATTTAAAAAAAAAAAAATTATGGATAGCAATATGTTTCCAAGTGAAAATAGCCCTTGTCCGGCATTGCTGCACCAATAAAAAGTCAGCCCTATTATAATTATTCTAATAACAAAAATCATCAAATATGGATGGGTTAACCATTGGGTTACCATCTAGAAAACTAGTTGGAATTGGATTTTGCCTTGAGGCAAGTTACATGAACTTCACGATATGTGTAAATAATCGACTTAATCAATAAAAAATAAATTAATTTATGAGTGATTGTAAGTATTCCGAGTGGATTTATTACACATGCAAACGAACGAACGAACACGTTAACTCGGAGTATTTTCTAAAAGCAAATTTACAAAAATCAATAATTTTTATAATTGAACCAGTTTCAGTAGGATTGTAATAGTTTAGTATGTTCATTAAGACCAAGTACACTATCGTTATACCAAGTAAATCGTCTAATTTTAATTTTAACTCACGTCAAAAAAACAACTCATTTTCTCAAACTCCGATGAATTTTTAAATATAATACTTACTGTAATATTACAGTAAGTGGTATAAGACCATGATATATATCGCTAAAAAAAATCCATAAAAATCGGCTTAAATTTTTTTTTCAACAGTTAATTACAATTTTTGATTATTGAATTAAAGTTTTTGATTTTTGAAAATCGGTTCGGTAGGATGAGCTTAAATGTGGACGAAGAGTTTAACACTTTTTTGAAAATTACAAAGAAACGGCTTGGCAGATCGTCGCACAAAACTGACAAGCGATAGTCCTCATCGAGATACATCGAATGGTTTTTAAATTTTTGAAATCGGCCCAGCCGTTTTTGAGAAAACGTCGATTTACAGCAAAAAATCTGTTCACACACACACACACACACACACACACATACTTTTTCCAAATTTGATCTCATTCGATTCAGAATGGCTTGAAACGCCGAGAAAACATAAAATTAGCGATTTGGATTTTTTGATGAAAACAAACTTCTCCTTCGGGAAGTTAATAAGAAGTAAGAAGTTTCAGCCCAACAGCTCATAGGACGCAAGGTTCTGATTGCTGTTAAAAAATATCAATATATATATATATATATATATATATATATATATATAAAATAATATAAATATTCTTAGGAATGAGGAAGTAAGGTGATGATCTGTTTTGGTGATATTTCTTAACTACATGGTTTTGTGAAGGGCAACCCAAAGGTTGGACGCCATACCAAACTATATTCTGATTGACCCATAGCAGAGAAGGATACTTGGCTCGTTACCGATTTTCCTTCAAAGCAAATAAATCTTTGGTTTTGTTTTTCTTTTTTAGTATAATCATTTATTATTATAAATATTGTTAGGTGATTTTTTTTAGAGGAAATTTTCCTTTCCTCCTTTTATGTCACCCAATTGTATCACACCTTTTATATTTGAAATACTTATTATTGTATTAATAGAACATAAGGGATGATATACCTGTGGGTAGAAATCCGAACGAAAGTGGAAGTGCCAACTGTTGATAAAATTTGCCAATAAAATTTAGTACATTTTTTTCAAAGTAGGGCCTCTCAAAGTCGACCGATTTTGGAAAGTTTAAATTTATAGTTCAACAAAAAGTCGTAATTTTTGAAATCTTGAGGAAATTTGTGAAAACTTGAGAAAATTTGGCAAATTTTTTACTGTGGTCCCAAAAATTCAGGATTACATTTCCTAAATTTAAATGAAAACAAGTAGTAAAAATTAACTACAATAACCAAAAAATGGTCATAATTTCACCAAAGCTCTAGGTTGCACTTAAAAGCTCATAATTTCCAAGTGTGAAATTTAAAAAAAGAACAAAATTTTGAGGACTGTTAAGATCAATGCTATCACCTCCTTTTGGTTCAACGTTGAATTCTGGGATACCCTATAAATGAACAAAATGATTGCACATTGATAAAGGAAACAAAACAGTGATTTTTAAAAAACGTTACAAAATTTATTGAAAAAATGCATAATTTCATAATTAATTGTACATTATTTGGCCCACGATGGTAAATATTTTTTTAGCAAAAAATGGGATAATTCTATTTTTAGATTTAGAATAGTCAGTACATAAAAAAGTTGGAATATTTTGATTATTTTTATTCATATTTAGTTTAATGCAAATACTATCCTTTATTTTGTACTCTTTTTTATTTATATTTTTGTTATTGTTCATAAATGTTACTAGATGTTATATTATTTAGCAGTTGTAACAAATATTGTAATTAAAAAACAATTCAGTTTTTTTTGGTTGTGGTATTAAATAAATAAAATATACCATGAATTATTAGTATTGTTATTATTAATATAAAGACATGTCACCATTGACTTGATTTTAGATACTTAAATTGTTACAAATTAATTCTTTATTTTTAATTTCAAAATTCAGAATTAAAATTTTATAAAATTCTGTCCGATATATGAGGAGTCACAATCCGAGCGACATGGCGACAAAGCCTAATATTATTTATTAATTAGTACAAAAAATAGAGCATTGTGTTTATATTTCCAAGTTAAAATAATATATATATATATATATATATATATATATATATAGCTGAAATAGTGTTAGAAAAATTATAAGCATTAATAAAATAAAAAAGTAGAGCAGAAGAAAAAAGCAAAGCCAAGGAATGTCAGGAGAGCAGAAGCAAAAAATGAAAATGCAAGCACACAAATTTATTAAAACTTATATTTATAAATTCATAACACATACAAATACAAAGTCATAAACAAATTAATACTGACATTTAAGAGAGAAAAAAATAACACAAAAAGTCATCAAAATTCACAGTAACAATTAAACAGACATATCAAAAAATATAAACAGAACATTTATACAAAATTATAAAAAAACATACATACATGTTAAATAATAGTTGTTAATTTTGGAGCAGAGAAAGAAATAGAACAGAAATAAATAAAGTGATAGATGAAAGCCACACCTTAATATTAATTTTAATATTTTCTGAACGAAGAGCCTCTTCCTTTTTTAAAAAAAAATATTTATTTAAATTCTATTTTGTCGAGAATTCGGATGTTCCTCTCTTTAGGAACTTTTGAGAACACAACAAAAAAATTATATTTATACACTTTTTCTCAATTATATTAAAATTGAAAAAAATCATTTTTTACGTCTGTAACTGAATCTTTTTAATTGGAGATTAGTAATATAATATCGAATTAAAATTCGAAGATCAAATCCTAAAATCCAAATACTAATTCAGTTTCTTATCTTTATGTCTGTTTATCATCTGTAACTCTTCATGTTCAGATCGAAACCAATTTAGATGAGATTTCAATCAAATTTTCAAACCATCATCCTAATAACTTTCCAATAAATTTGTCAATCCTAACTAATCCTAACAAATCTTTCTCTCCTACCAAATATTTCCTTTCTATTAAATCTTTTATTAACTCACTTCAGATTCGCAAGCCCCATTGATTCCATTATTCGAAGCGGCCACGAAGCAATTGGAGGCGGCAGTGGCGTCCTTACAACCTGCTCCCAAACTCTTCAGGACGTGCACGGCGCTCGAAAGGGCAGTGAGGTAGTAACCTGCTTCTCCTGACAGGAGACTGGGCTGGAGCAGGCCCCACATTATCTCGGATTCGATTTCTGCTCCGACCATTCCGCAGCGGGCTATGACCAGGATCAGGAGGGGCAGGAAGTCGTCGGCGGAGACCACCCTGGGGAAAAATAGATATATTAGATATATATGTATATATGTGGCGGAATGAAAATGTTCTTGACAGATGTCAGTTGATTGACGCCAATGTGGACTAAACTACACAGCATACTTGGAGCTACGCTGATGCGAATGTCGCATCTAGCAAGCTTTAGTAGATTATTGTTTTCACTATCGTAAAATGGTTCTCGGTTTTAGTCATCCATCAATTGTTGGGCTAATAAATTTATATCAAAATTTATATGATATCAGTTCGTTGTAAATTGAGTTATCAATAAACTCACATTAAGATCGAGTCTACAACAGTTCATTACGGTTTCATTTCTAAATAATAATATTTAATATGAAATTGGCTCAATTCGGCCATATATATATATATATATATATATATATATATATATATATATATATGTATATATATATACATATATATACTAGATGACCCGACAGACGTTGTCCTGTATCCACGTCTACAATTCAAAAGTACCACTTTTTTAACTTCCCGAAGGAGAAGTTTGTTTTCATCAAAAAATCCGATTCGCTAATTTTATGTTTTCTCCGGGACGTTTCAAGCCATTCTGAATCGAATGAGACTAAATTTGGAAAAACTATGTATGTGCGTGTGTGTGTGTATGTGAACAGATCTTGTGCCGTAAATCGCCGTTTTCTCAAAAAGGGCTAGACCGATTTCAAAAATTTAAAAGCCATTCGATGTATCTCGATGAGGATTATTGTTTGCCAGTTTCGTGCGACGATCGCCTAAGCCGTTTCCTTATAAATAGCAGAAAAGTGAAAAAATTTTCGTCCACGTTTTAGCGCGCAATTCTGAATCGATTTTAAAATTTCAAAACCGTTCGAAAGATATTGGTTGGGAATCGTGCTGATTAGTTTTTGGTAGAGATCGGCCGAGCCGTTTTCTTGTAATAACGTATTAAAAATTCTTTTTCGACGATTTTCATGTATTTTTTTGACGGTAGATACCATAGTCTTGTAGATCATACTAAAATATTACGGTCCTATGACAACTCATTTAGCTTTAAAAATTCGTCAAAGTTTGCAAAAATTAATATCGTTTCTTTGGCATTTGTCAAAATTAGACTTTTGATCGACGTTTTCTCAAAAACGCCTGAACCGATTTCAGAACTTACTGAAATATTACAGCCTTACGACAAGTAGTTTAATTTTAAAAAATCATTAAAGTTTGAGAAAATGAGTAGTTTTTTTGACGATTGTTAAAATTAAAATTAGACGATTTATTTGTTATAACGATAGAGTACTTAGTCTTAATAAACATATTAAACCTTTAAACTCCTACGGAAACTGGTTCAAATATAAAAATTGTTAATTTGTGAAAATTTGCTTTTAGAAAATACTTCGAGTTAACGTGTTCGTTCGTTTTCAATTATGTGTAATAAATCCACTCATAAATTAATTTATTTTTTATTGATTAAATCGATTATTTACACATATCGGGAAGTTAATGTAACTTGCCTCCAGGCAAAATACCAATACCAACTAATTAAATTTATAATTTTTTTATGTTCTTACTTTATTCCTCCAGTTCCTTCAAAAACCAAAGCAACTGCTCTCAATAATTTATCGAGTTTGTCCAAAGGCGATTCTGCTTCCTGAAGCAAAGTCAATTGATCAGCAATTGCGCTCATCGAAGCACCATTTGGAGGACTCACACAAGCCTAGAAAATAAATATAAAACAACACTATTCAATAGTTCTAAATAAAAACCTGCCATGTCACCATAAAATCAGATTCGTTATGTTTCCTTACCTAAAAAAGAAAAAAATACTTCAAAAGAAAAATATTTAGTGATTTAATTAGCTTGTAATTACTCGTGTCACATTACATTATTTTTTATAAAGGAAAAATGCAACTACATATTTTTCACTATTTATATATCGATGGAATTTTTGATATATAATTGCCAAAAGATTCACTTGATGTCTATGTTGACAGTTGTAAATATATTGTCGAATAAAAAAAAAAAGTTTCCTTACCCTAAGTCCAAGTTCCCTAGGTTCGTATTCAGCAGCCAACTTGATATTTTCAGCCATAAGTTCGATATCGCCTCTGGTCGCACACCATTCCACAAATAGCGCATACAAATGTTCTCTCAGAGGAACTGCCACCAATTTTTGCATGACGGACTCCAAAAGTGCGTCCAAATTTAAAAACTCGTCCCCACGTAACCTTGCACGAGCCAATTGTACTTCCCTCTCAAAACCACGTTCACCGTGTTTCAGGAGATAGTTTTTCATACCTGAAGAAAACAAAAATTGTTATATAAGTTATCTTCTTATATATAAAAATGGAGCTCTCGATAAAATGATCCGCTAAACCGATTTGGCCAGTCTTAGTCTTGAAAAATTCGTGCTAATCAGTAGGTTGTCGGAAAGGTGAGATATTATTTCAAAATCGCGTACAAACTTTACATTTTTAATTTGAACATTTTTGTAGAAGCGTAATTTAAATAAAACATTAGACGGTGGCTAATACGTCAAATGTCAAACGTTTTTGAGAGACGATGTTCAATTACGTTTAATAGTATGTTTTACGTGAATATTATTTAATTATAATTAAATCGTAGTAAGTAGTTTTGTTTGTAGTTTTATTTATATACAAAAACGTTATTAAACGAATCGTAAGTGTTACTAGAAACTCAAAATATCAACTTTTTTGAAATGTTAATATGAAAATGCATTTTTTGGCGTTGTAGCATTCTTTTTTTGCAAATCATATTTTTCTCGAACACGGTGCTCTAAAAGATCTCATTTGTATAATTATATACTCATTGGTGTTTATAAAACATTTTCTAGATTATATTATTTTTTAAATTAAATAAGAAGTATATATGTAGAGCAGAGCGAGGCACAAAGGTCCAATTTGACCTTTATTATGAAAACCAAAACAATTATATCAGAACAAATAACACATTTCAAACAAACAATTATATATTACTATCTATTCTTCGATAAATTCTGGGAAATTATAACTGCAAAAATAATGTCCGACAAAATGTCCCTTTGATCAATACCAAAATAATGTCCGACAAAATGTCCCTTTGATCGATACCAAATTTAGGTTCTGAATTTAAAAAACATAAATAAAATATAATATAATCTAGAAAATGTTTTATAAATATCAACGAGTATATAATTATACAAATGAGATCGTTTAGAGCACCGTGTTTGAGAAAAATATGATAATATTCGCGTAAAACATCATATTAAACGTAATTAAACATCATCTGCCAAAAACGTTTGACATTTGACGTATTAGCCACCGTCTATTGTTTTATTTAAATTACGCTTCTACAAAAATGTTCAAATTAAAAATGTAAAGTTTCTACGCGATTTTGAAATAATATCTCACCTTTCCGACAACCTGCTGATTAGCATGATTTTTTCAGACTAAGACTGGCCAAATCGGTTTAGCCGTTCTCGAGTTTTAGCGAATCATTTTATCGAGAGCTATATTTTTATATATAAGATTAATATTTGCTCAAAGTCGAATTGGACCTTTGTGCCTTGCCCTACTCTACATATATACTTTTTATTAAATTTACTTTAACTCATCGAATGTTACTTGAAACTTTTCAAAAAAGCAGTTCGTAAAAGAAATACTTAATTCAGTTTCTATCTCTCCTCGAAGAAATTTGAAAATTTTGTATAAGCTCAGTGGTATTATTTACAATTATACACAAAATCCAGAATCCAAAAAGAATCTGAAAAACTTGAAACGTAATTAATAAGTCGGAAGACCAAAAAAGACTTGTTGGATTATACCATGTTTTTTATACAAAGTGTATAAAACTTCCAGTTGACAAAATATAGACAAACTAATGGGGTTTATTGTTTTTATAATACCTCATTGTATATAGCATTCAAACAACACATCCTTATACACTTAAAGTATTAATATTTTTGATTCTCTAGAAATTGTTTAGAATAGAATATACCTTACTTAGCAAAACAACGTTTGCCGGGTCAGCTAATAAATAAATATATATATATATATATATATATATATATATATATATATATATAGATATATATAATGATTTATTATTACCTGACATGAACTGCCTCATATTTCTCATGACCACATGGGGTTGTCTTTCCCTTCCATCCCTAGTGCAAGCAATGAAATGGTCTACATTTTGGGCAAAAGTGGTGCTTTTGTCTTTGGCTAATTGAAGGGCGTATCTGCGCACCCTTAGGCCTGGTGCTTCGCCCTTACGAAGCCCTTGAGATGAGGGTTGCTGCTGCTGGCAAGAATTGGAGGATTGACCGTTGGTTGAATTGGCAGTTCGGGGTGAAGAAACTAGAAAAAATAGTGTAATTGATTATTTGTGTTCAGGAACCAATTAAATTGAAGAAGAGAAGTAGTTGTATAGGTATACAAAGTAATATTTATACAAAATGTTTCATGAATTTGGTACGTTTTTGGAAGCCTGGGTTGAAGATAGCAGTAAATTCATAAATATTTACATAAAATGACTTTTTAACTTAAGTGATTTTTTTAACTGTGACTGTCGATTTACTTGAAACTTTTCAAAAAGCAGGTCAAAGAAGAAACACTTAATTCATTTTCTATCTCTCCTCTCTACTCGCAGAAATTTGAAAATTTTGTATAAGCTCAGTAGTATTATTTACAATTATACATAAAATCCTGAATCAAAAAAGAATCTGAAAAACGTGAAACGTAATCAATAAGTCGAAAGACCTAAAATGGCTTGGATTGGATTAAACCATGTTTTCTACAGAAAGTGTATAAAACTTCCAGTTTGATTGTATTGATAAAATATAGACAAACTAATAGTGTTTATAGCATTCAAACAACGCATCCTTATACACTTAGCGTATTAGTTTTTTTGATTCTCTAGACATTGTTTAGAATATACCTTACTTAGCAAAACAACGTTTGCCGGGTCAGCTAGTATATATATATATATATATATATATATATATGATAGAATTATTCTTGGGCATCCATCCAGTAATTAAAACAGTTTTATTGAAAGCAAATTTTTATTAAGAAAACATACGTTTCGGATCTTGATTCGACCCATCTTCAGTGCTACAATTAAATATTTCAGGGTTACAATTTAAAAACAATATAGAAAAAATAGATAATTACAGAAAAATATAAAAACATGTAAAAAAGCATAAAACTAACCAATTTAATAAATTTATTTTTTAACTAATATATATTGTGAAAGTATATAAAAATGAAAAACAGCATAGAATAAACAAATGTAAAGAAACTCACCATACAAATTAATTTGAAAATAAAACACAAAAACACACGAAAAAAGTATGATACAACAAATTGATAAAACGTCGAGTTATGATAAATTAATTTCAAAATTATTTGTAATTTCAAATTTAAGTTTAAGGTTTATGTAAGTTCAAATTTATTTGTATGGTAAGTTTCCTTACATTTGTTTATTATATGTTGTTTTTCATTTTATATACTTTTATATACACAATATATATTAGTTATAAAATAAATTTATTAAACTGGTTAGATTTATGCTTTTTTTCACATGTTTTTATATTTTTCTGTAATTATGTATTTTTTCTATATTGCTTTTAAATTGTAACCCTGGAATATTTAATTGTAGCACTGAAGACGGGTCAAATCAAGACTCGAAACGTATGTTTTCTTAATAAAAACATTTTCTTTCAATAAAACTGTTTTTAATTACTGGATGGATGCCCAAGAATAATTTTATATTATTCGTATAAATTATTTCTATATTATTCGTTAATTATCTAAATCTTTGAAGTTATTAAAATGGAAAATATTTTTTAGGCAAGACAGAAATTAAAGCTGTTCAAAGAATGAGATTATATCGCCAGTGAAAAAGTAAAAAAAATACCAACAGTCAATGAATGTATGTTAATTTTAATTACATGAAGTTCTTCAAATACAATTATTATTTAGTTATTTAGTTTACTAAAGTCCAGTTAACAATTTGCAATCACATTTCCTGGAAATACAATTGTACTTAAATTCTCAAACAAATCGATGCCAATGTCTCGGATGTTTACTAATTTACTGAAAAGGCGACAATTAGACTGAAATCTGTTTGCTGATGAATAGATAGATTTGTTTATATTGATATAAAAGTTCATATTCCCAGGAAGTTTGGTAAAGATAAAAGATTTATCGTATTGAAAGTTTTGCGATAAAATAAATGAATAATAATAAACACAAAAAAATTAAATATTGAAAAGAAACACTTGCCAATAAAACAAGAAATTATTAAATGGTAAACTTAATTAAAAATTGCGACTTTTATAAATATTTATAGAATAGTTTTCAAGACTATTATAGCAATTTTAATGTCAGCTATACAATTTTTAGAATTATCTATTTAATTAAATTTTGCTATTCGACATGATCCAAATATTTACTGAATTTAAACAAAATTTTAAACATGAAAAATGCAGAACAAATACGGATCCTAAAGTGTCTATTATCTTTTGGCGGCAAATTTTTTTACATAACATTTTTATGATTTTTGTATTAAATTCTTGGATAAATAAGGAATGTGGTATTGTTTGCAAAATGATTATTTTCGTTATCTTTTGCGAAAGTGGAACGCGTCATATTGCATTGTATGTAATAATAATTAATGGTCTCTTATCTTATTGAAAGAGAGTTTTCTTCGTTTTGACTGAATCGGAATTAATAATAATAATAATATACATACATACATGTATACAAATTTTCATCGACATGGTCAAAAAAATTCAAGAAATAATTACGATATAAAAAACATACAATTCTCCTACAAAAAGTTAAAAATTGTATTTTTTCAAATAATATATTGCGACCAAATTTATTAAGGAAGATTGTTTTATTTATTTATTTTATTAGGTTTAACTTTTGTATAGGTTTACCACTTTTTATTTTAATTGTTTATTTATTTATTCAAACCCTAATTTTAATAATTCTAATATTTATTTAAACACTAATTTTATAATTTCGAAAATAATGATCAGATGTTTATATAAAATAGTGATTTCCAATCAAGACTGACTGTGCAATTATATTTAAATAAATATTAAATAGAAATAGAAAAGCCTGGCTTCATGTTCGAACAAATAAACGAATAAATTTTTAAATTTTTAAATTTCTGAATTTATTAACATAAGTATTGAATTTCTGAATGAGTTTAGTTACATATAAAAATTTACAAAGAGGCCATCGCTATTATTTAAATTTATAAAATTATGGATTCGATGAATTTAATTTCAAAAACTTTCATTTTTCAAGACTCATAAATTATTATATATAAATATTTTTATACATAAACAATTATTTGCCTAAATTCAAAAACTTAACAGTTTGCAAACAGGACTGCAGTTTTTTTAATATACAATTTTATAGATTTTTGAATTCATAGGTTCATTCAATTACATAAAATTTAATTTATAAATATCTACATTAAAAAAATAAATAAAATAAAAAAATACGAGTTACGGACAACTTGAAATCAAGCGTCAGTTTTGTAATTTTTTACATAAAAATACGAATAATGAATTATTATATTACATTAAGTTAAAAGTCTAAAGTTATGGTCTTCAATCAAGAGTTTTGGTCAACCTGATATCAAACGGCAGTTTTGTACGTTTTTACATGAAAATACGTTAGATAAATTATTATATTACATTAAGTTAAAGTCTAAAATTATCAAAAATCAGGAGTTTTGGGCAATTTGCTATCAAGCTGCAGTTTTGTAGATTTTTACATAAAAATACTTTAGATAAATTATTATATTACATTAAGTTAATGTCTAAAGTTACCAAAAATCAGGAGTTTTGGGCAATTTGATATCAAGCGGCAGTTTTGTACGTTTTTACATGAAAATACGTTAGATAAATCGTTATATCGCATTAAGTTAAAGTCTATAGTTATCAAAAATAAGGAGTTTTGGGCAACTTGATATCAAGCAGAAATTATATACATTTGTACATCAAAATATATTTTCAAGAGGAAACATCACGTAAAAATCATGTCATTGCTTTGTTTACTGAATTTCTGAATTTATCGACATATGAGCAAATATTGAACTTCTGAATGAGTTTATTACATATAATTATGTAATTACATATAATTACATATGTTTATTACATATAATTATTGCTTTGTTTGTTACAATGAAATTAATTTTAAAAAAAAATTAATAAAAATTGTATCAAATATAAGCAAAATTTCAGAAATATTTGATTTGAAATTATTTGATTCCCATACCTAAGATTTTTAATTATTTTTTTAAAGTATAGTCTATAAGTTGGATATAAATGCACGCAGTCAGGTAATAAAATTTAAAAAAAATCGGTTCAGTAGTTTAGGAGTTCATTCCGGACCAACATCGTGACACGTACTTTATATATATAAATATATACATATATATATATGTATATATATATATATATATATATATATATATAATATTATATATAATATATATATATATATAGATTTACATACAATTTATAATAAAGAGCTTTCGATTTGCTCCCATTAGATAACCCGCATCCACGTGGCAAACATTTCAAGTTTATTTATAATTATTACGTCAAAGACACAAGTCGCATTTGCACAATTATAAACGAAATCATATCGAATAGAAATTAATAAAAATAATTATTTATGATAAAAATTATACTTTCATCAATGAACTAAACATCAAAAGTATAAAATAGTAAAAATAATAAAAAAAAGTCAACAGTCATACTAAATTTAAATTTATCATGCATGTAAAGCCAATAAATAATTCAATATTTTATTAAATCTGATTGCTAATTAAAATATGATGAAGCCAAAACCATATTTTGTTTGGTAAAAAATAAAATCTTTGGATCAGATAGTTCTAAACATACTGAATACTTAAAAATCAATCATTTACCATATTTCCTCCAAATCTTCTTAATCCCTTCCCTCAGCTTCCCCAACAAGCCCCTCTTCTCCTCCCTGGCTTCCCTGCCCAAAGGAACCCTATGCCACCATTTCCAAGGGCCATCACAACTATCCCAGCCCTTCTGCACTTTGACACCAAAATTGATAACCCTCAAATCACCACTATCGTTCAAATGAAAATACTCTTGCAAATTCAAAATAGGCGCCCTTGTTTTCTTCTTCAATTTCTCGACACTCCTGAGCCACTTGTCGCCCTTTCTCGACTTTTTAGCAAGTCGGTTCGGAAAATTAGTGGCGCCATCTTTCGATATGGGTAGGAGATCGAAGAAGGCGTTGTCTTCGGACGGAGTTGTTTTGGAAGAACCTGCTGATGGGAGGTCTATTACTAGCCAGGGTTCTCCTAAACGTGTTCTTTGGGTTATTACTAGTTGGGAATCTGGTATTAGGCCGTTTGGTTCTGGTGGTGCATCGAAAAAGTCGTCGGAGGTTGGTAGACGTCGGTTTAGAGGATCTACGATGACCCATGGGTCGCCATCACGAGTACGTTCTGTGATCACATACTGGTATTCACAAGAATCCAAAGACTTTTTACCCGAAGTTTTGTTACAATCATTTTGCAGGATATCAGAAGGCTTCAACACGTTTTTGGCAAACACGTTGTCATTCTTAGAGACATCATCTTTCATATACTCCAAGGAATCTAGAAGGCTTTGAGCCAACGCGCTCTCATTTGCATAATCCTTTTCAATATTATCAGATTTTTGGAAATCTTCAATAGTGCACTCGTCAATCTTTTTGGTATCCAATGTTTCAAAAAAATCATCCTCCACGCAATAATCACACGTCAACTTCAAATCCTGTTGTCTTGCATGTTCTACGACAACCCAAATTTCACCAGATCGTCTACGTTCAGAGACATAAAAATCAGAACCATCAAGTAAAGCGTTTTGTTCATTTTTGGTATCGAAAAAGTCGTCCAAAAGTTCTGATTCGTGTTGCAAGTGCACTACAATCCAAGGGTCACCAAAACGTGTTTTCTCAGCTTCCAAATATTTCGAAGGAAATAGCTCTTGATCGAAGAAGTCGTCGCGAAAATCTTGTTTGTCGTTTTTGTGTTGCACTATGATCCAAGGACAACCGTGTCTGGTTTTCTCCAGTATGGTAAATTTATCAAAAAATAGGATGTCATCATGTTGCATGAAATTGTTTTTTGATACAAGCATGTTGTCAAAAAAGTCGTCATCTACTCCGACTTGGTTTTTGTGGTAAACCACAATCCAAGGGTCACCATTTCTTGTACGTTCAGTCACCTCATAGTCGTTGATAGCGTCTTCTGGTGCATCAAAAAAATCTTCCACCTCACTTTTGGATTTTTGGAGTCCACCATCACCATCCTGGTCCTTCTGGATATCCAAACTGACTTCTTCCCTGGGGCCAACCACGATCCAAGGGTCACCAAATCTGGTCCTCTCAGCGACCACAAACTTGGAATAGAAGTCTTCGCCTCCATCCCTCTCGATTTCCGTTGCTTCCAAAGCCAAAAAGACCCCATCATCAGGTCTGTTTGCCTCTTTGATGATGTTCTCGTTCCCGGATTTTCCTAGCGACCACTTTTTGAACCACGTCATGGCAGATCGAACGGCGGTTTTTCCCCGCCACAACAAATGTGCGAAAGCTGAAGTTATGCATTAATAAAACCTGACACTGACTAGAAAATATATCTAAAACTGGAGAAGAACGCGCGCGCGATTATAAAATCGAGTACTATTTATAAACTTGTGACAAAATAATGTACTCGAGATTGTAAAATGATACTTGAAGATATGGAATTAATTGCCTGGGTACACGAGATCGTTGTCAGAGATCTGTTCTCGACTAACGAATTTTTAGCTGGTTTCAGAATTTAAAAGATTTTTTTCAGTAGTTGATTTTATTGGTTTTACCCCAACTCAGTAGTTTTAAATTTTATTTGCATAAACAATACACAAACAGCAAATAGTCAAAAGTTCTTCTTGGGATTTGTCACCAATCAAAGTCTTTATATTGCTCAAACTTATTATTATTATTTTTTTTATTTATTTAGAATTTTGGTTTTGGACTCAAAATATATGCACTTGTTGATTTAATATTAATTTTTATAGTAAATAAATGAATTAAAATTTATTGTCTATAAAAATTCACTTTAATTTAAGAAGGTATTAATTTAGATTTTACACCAAAAGTTTCTATATAAGGTGACACTTTATATTTTTTAAGCTTAATTTTGATTTTATTATTAATATTTTTTTATAGTAAATAAATGTGTTAAAACTTATTGTCTTTAGAAATACACTGTAATTTAAACTAACTTTAGTTTAGGGAGGTATTGTTTTAGATTTTACACCAAAAGTTTTTATATAGAGTTACACTTATCTCATTATTTATTATTATAACATTTATTTATATATTTTATTTTTACAATTGGTTTTAAATTATGTATTATAATATTTAAAGTAAAGTTCTTCTTAAGATTTTTTAAAATCTTTATATTGTTCAAATTTAATTTTGGTGTTTGATTTGTATATATATATAAACCTGTATGCACTTGTTGATTTATTACAAATTGTTATTTATAAATCAAGGATTTTTATTTTATTTTATTATCTTTCAATTTGTAAAAATTTAAAAGAAGCACTTAATATCCTGCAGATTCTATTACAGATTTTACACTAATCAAGTATTTTACTAATTTAATTTAAATTTATTATCATAATTTATTTAAAATATTATAACATTTATAAATTGTTTTTAACTTTTGATTATTGCCAATTTAAAAAATTTGATACTAATGAAGTTTTATTATTATTATTGTGATACTAATTATTTTATTTTCTTAAAAAAAAAACAGAATTTATTATGCAATAATCTTAATAATAATACTAGAGTATTGTAATTTTAGTTATTAACAATTTTGAATGTTCCTTATCAATATTGTTAGAACACTTTTGTCCAAAAACTTTTCACTTTTTTTAAATATAATTTTAAAATTGCAATCTTTGTAGAAAAATTGGGAATAATAATTAGTTTATATATTTATGCTACAATTTAGTTGAACGGTTATAATATTTAGAATATTATATTTTTAATTATTGTCAATTTTTAATAATCTGTATCAATATTTTAAAAAACACTATTGTCCAAAAATTACCACTTTTTGACATAAATTTATAAGGACAATTTTTCACAAATAATTATAAATATTATTTAGCAGTATTTGAAAATTCTATTCTATTTTTTACTGCAAAATTTATGCAAAATTTATTTTAATTCATAAAATTTAGGGTATAATTTTAATTATTGCCAATTTTTATCAATATTTTGAAAACACTTATCAAAGCACTTGTCACGTTGATTAAATTATTTATTTTAAATGCTAAATTAAAATAAAATTTTATATTATAATATCATGAATGTTCTCTAATAATTCAGTTTGCTCACTAAAATTTGTATTTTATTATTCGAGTAAATTAAATTTTATTATTAAACACTATTATGATTAAGTAATTATTATAATAATTATGATTATATTTATATACACTTATATTTAATATTATTTACAACCACGTCCAACTACTACTAAGCTCCTTAAATATGCAAAAGTCTTGTTCCAAAATTTACCAAAATTCGCGTTTTTTTCGTAAAAAAATGCTATCTTTCACGTAACAATCGACGACCATCAATTGAAACCATCTTGAAGCGGGTTAAATTTTCAAAATTTGAAAAATTCATTTGGAAAATAGAAAAAGTCTTATAACACAATTATAAGATTAATAGTCAAATAACACAATTAAAATAATTGTCACTTTTGAACGAAAATATTTTCTGTGGTCAAAATAACATACTTTTTTTTAGGAAACTTCTTCTGGGGAATTTGATAAACGACAAATAACACAAATTCACACTTTTTGGGAAAACTCCTTCTAAAGTCACTGCAATTTGTTCAAAAATATATTACAACCGAGTTGAACCAAGTGCACCAACAATTTTTTCGCAAACTAATTGTTCACAAACGACACTTTTTTGGCAAAGTCTTCCTGGAGTCAAAACAAGTAACACTTTTTTGGGCAACTTTTTCGAGTTGACCCTGGATTTGCTGTCCAAAAATCAGTTCTTTACAAATAAATTGATAATTCTACTCAACTAACACTAGTTCATAAACGACACTTTTTTGCCAAACTTTTCCTGAGGTCAAAATAACACTTTTTTGGGATTTTGTTGTCGAGTTGACACAAGATTTTTGTCCAAAAATTCGAACAATCACTTCTGTCGAAAATGTAAATATTACTAACACTCAAATTTAATCATTTATTATTTTTGCTGGTAGCTCATTTACCTACGGCCCAGCTAAACCGTAAACGCTCTTCCACACCACTTCAACACAACTTTTGCAACTTCCAACTTCCAACTTTTATACAAAATCCACCACAATTGTTCGACACTAAACAAACCAATATTTTCAATCACATACAAATTATAATTCTTTTGATGAATTATTATTACAAATTATGATTCTTTTATTTTTGCTCCCAAGGAGCGCCGAAAAGCGCAAAAGTGTGCACAGTACGACAATCGGTACTAGAATGAAGGAAATGTTCGACAAATGTATGTATTTAAAGTTTAACAAGAGACAAGAAGATATTATCGAACATCGACATCGATTCACTGTTGGTCAAGTTGTATTGCTATTGTTAAATCGAAGAAAGGAGGCGTTTCTTGGATTGCGACAAGTTCTACGAAACGAGTCAGTAGTGGGGTCCATACTAAGGTAGACGGTGGTAAGTAAGTTCGATATAGGGTAAAAGAATTGTTATTAAATTATTTAAGCATAAATATTTTTTTAATAAAGTACAAGACATTTGACATACTTTGATAATTGTTACTTTTATTTATTTCTATTAATGATAAAATGATTAATTTAATAATTTAATGATTAATTGTAATTCACATTGAACATAATAGAAAGAAGAATTTGAGAAAAAATGTGCTAGCAAAATATATAACGAATTGCCAGGCGATATTAAGATGACCAATGATAACGATAATTTTATAAGAAAAATAAAGAAATACTATAAGGAAATTGAAGACAAAGAACACTGAAGAGTTATATATAAAGATATTTTAATTATAATAGATACTATATTAATAAAATAGTCAAATGAAATGTATATATAAAATATGAAAACTGTTTTTCATAATCTCTCATACCAGACACCTCTGCCTGACTGAGATATGAAAATAATGTATATATATAAATAAATAAATTTAATTAAAAAAAAAAAATAGTTTGAAAAATATATTGCCATAGTGCAACAAATGAAATATTTGGGATATATAAAAATATCAAATTACTTATTATGAGTAAAATTGATACGAATAAAAATAATCGGCATTTTTTTGAAACCCTGTTTCTTGGGTTAAAATAATTAGCACTTGTTTCGACACCCAATTTCTTGAATCAAAAAAATTGGCATTTTTTTTTGAAATCCAGTTTCTGGAAACAATTGCCACAGAGTAAGTTCATATTAGTTATTTTATTTACTTAAATTATTACTGATTATTTACTTAGTTTTATTTAATTTTTATTATTTTCCACTGAATGAAGACGTTATTGTTATTGGGATGTTATTAAATAAATTATAAAAATTATATTTCAAACACAAATTTACCAAAGAAAAGAGTCATAAAAATATGATTGCATATTTCTACTATTTCAAGGTATTTATATATCGTTATTTATTTTACTATATTTATATTATTTTATTATTACATTTATATTATTTTATTTTTGTATTTATATTATTTTATTTTTATATTTATATTATTTTATTATTATAATTTATATTATTTTATTATTATTTCATTATTATATTTATATTATTTTATTATTATATTTATGTTATAGCAAATAAAAAATGTATTAGATGTTATAACAAATAAGAAATGTATTAGAAGTTTACAAAAAGTAAAATAAATACCATAAAAAAATTAAAAAAATAACTAGTAATGTATGACATCGTTCCTTAAGCATTTTTTTCAAAATTGAAATTGAAAAAAAAAATTTTTTCTTTCTCTTCAAGCAGAAAGTTTTTTGAATCATTCAAATCGGATACTCCGTTCTCTCAAAAACTCGATTTCTATTTTCTGCACCTGCCCCTTTGCGAAAAACTAATCAGAACATCTCCCTATCAATAGGCATCGAATGTTTTTTGAACCATTTAAATCGGATAATCCGTGCGCCCGAAAACGTTGCCGAAAAATTGTATTTATACATACATACACGCACACACACACATCCATTTTTTCTGAGGTATGCCAAAATGTTCAGAAACCTTCAAAACGTGAAAAAATGTAAAAAATTTTAATTTCGATTTTTGGACGATTACAATAACTTACCCTACGGCAATTTATAAATGTAAATTAAATACATACATTGAACAGGATTAATTTCAACAGATTTATTGAAAAGCCTGTTAAATTTATTTTAAAAAGTGAGTATTATTAAAAATTTAGTTTGAATTTAAACATGTTATATAACAATGGCACGCAAATAAAAGATATTGATTTGTATAATGTTTATGTTACACTTTTTCAATCGAATTTCGATCAGTTTCTATTCGATACCTGTTTCACAACAATAGTGGGTGGGTAATTATTCAAAAGGCCAAAAACGGACGAAACTTTTGTCCTAGACGGGGTTGTAAAAATACCTTTGGTTGGGTTTAAAAATATATTTAAATTTCGGAAATTATTTGGACAAAAAAAATTCAGGCAAAACTAGTAATATAATAATCTAAATATTCTAATAATTTGGTAAGAATTTTAATTGAAAAGTATATTAAAATTATATAAAAACGGAAATTAAAATAGTAATGCAAATGCGAGGTCCTTTAAATCATTTTCAGGTAAGGTTTGGGTCAACCCCGTATTATTTACAGTTACAAAGTAGAAATATTTTGTGTAAAAACTTGTATTCACAAAAAAGGGATTAAATTAAATTTATAGATAATATTATTAATACAGAATGAAGAGGCATAAATGTGACAAATGTTTAGTTAGAAAATACGTGTAAAATTATATTAATTTTAACAGTATTTTAAAAACGAATAATTTTTTGCTGATTACAATTTATCTATTATAGAAATATTTATAATTAACGTTTTGTAGAGTAATTTCTTGTAATCGTCCAAAAATTAAAAATTACAATTTTTACAAATTTTTACGTTTCAAAATATAAATATAAATATAAACTAGTGGGATGTATGGCATCGTGCCTTAAGGCTAAATTGCTGGAACTTCCCGTACCGTAACGAAATGTTCGAGGAATAACTGAATGTTTTCAAATAGATTATTATTAATATTGTAACATTGTTTAATATTTATAAGAATAATATAAACTGAATTGCAAAGTTGAAGTTATTTGTTTAAAGTATATTAGAACGATATACAAAAAAAATTTTTTTTTGAAAAAAAAATTTGAAAAAGAATTATTTTGAAACAAACATTCCAAAATAAATTATTTTGTTAAAACAAGCAGAAATTTCTTTGAATCATTTAAATCGGACGTTTAGTTCTTTAAAAAACTGCTATATTTTTAACATTTAGCTCTGTATCTTCGAAATGGCTGAGCCTACCTTTGCCAAAAACTAATCACTACTTCTCCTTATCATTACAAATTTAAGGTTTTTTGGATTATTCAAATCGTATACTCCTATCTCTCAAAAACAGGATTTTTATGTTCTACACCCTTTGCTCTGTATCTCCGAAACGGCTGGATCTGCTTTTGACAAAAACTAATCACCACTTCTCCTCATCATTACAAATTGAATGTTTTTTGAATCATTCAAATTGGTCGATCCGTGGTGGTCCCGAAATCGTGGGCGCAAAAATGGCATCCATACATACATATATATACACACGTTCATTTTTTCTGAGGTATGCCAAAATGTTCAGAAACCTCTGAAACGTAAAGATATGCAAAAATTACCATTATCGATTTTTGGACGATTACAATAACTTACCCTATGGGAAGTTAATATAACAACAATTATTAGGAAAGCCTAGGAAAAGTTGTAAATATAAAATAGATACTAGTATATTATATATTACATCAATTGGCACTTTGTATCAATTTTTATCCCACAATTACGCTTTTTTTTTTCAAGATGTTAAAGATCTCTGATCTCGTGTAATAAATAACATATGACTTTACATCTAATATTACAATAATATTAGCAATAATAATAAATCGTAAAATGATATATTGACTTTTGTCGGCGGTTATCAGGCAAATGTCCGGACATTAAAAGATGCTGCTATTCTGTGTGAAGGACGTTTTGCTTATCTTAATTACACAAATCAGCACACAAACTAAATAAAGTCGACATAAAAGAATTAGGAGTAGATAAAGATAAATTAAAGCGCAAATTGGTCTTACGAGTAGCTTTGTACTGAGAGCCTCGGCCCTGCAACCCGGGTTCCAAATAAATCACAATTCGTTTCTAATAAAAAAATAGTAACTAACTTTGAAAAACAAATTGGCAACCAAATTGAATGAATTAAAAGTAGATAACTTTGCAAAACAAGTTTAAAATATCTTTTTTAATATTCTAGTTAATTATTCCAAATACCTGTTAGTGAACAAACTTAACTTCAATTAAATCATAAAAAAAATTTAAAACGATATTTAGTTTTAAGAGCTGGCTGTAGTAATAATGCGGATTAGGAACCACTGGTTCGGGGTTTGATACTTGATATCAATTTGTAATGATATTAGATTTTACATGACAGTTTAGATCTAAAATATGACCAATTGTCTTTCGGGCCATTGCTGCAAAAATAATTAAAAAGTCAAAAATATTATTCAAGCATGCTAAAATTAGAAAATTAGATATGAGCTTTACTGCAGGTTTGCTTTCTAACAAGTCATCTACTAAATTAACAAAACTAATGGTACATGGTATCATGCCCTCAGGAAAATTGCTGGAATTTTCCGTGCCATAATTTAAAATTTTTAAAGACATAATGTCTGGGACACTCTGGATATAAAAATATATTTACAAGTATAAATTAAGTTAGGAATACTAATTAAATATGTTAGAATACATCACAAATAAATTGTATATTGGAACCATTGGGTTGCCTTCTAATAACTATTTGTAAAATAAAAATAACAAAACAATAATGTTTTGAATAAGTAAAAAGCAAATAATTGCATACAATCAATGAAAACTTTGTATACTCTGAAATGGATCGATTATTATTAATAATACGTTTTATCTTCCAAAAAATTTTAAAAAAATCTGAACAGATTTTGAAAATTGAGAAACCATTAACAAGATATCAGTTGAAAATCGTTCCTGGCCAAGATCGGCAAGGGTGTTTCTTTTCCTTAAATGTTTTAATAAAATTTGTTACAGAAATTTAACATGGCAATAGACTCCATAGGCTAAAAACGAAATATATGGACCGATTCTGCCGCATAACAGAAAAATGTTATGGCAAGGCCATATTATGAAGAACTTTCCATACTAAATATTGATAAAAGCCACGTGGTTGCAATGCAGTCAGACATTTTTCTCAAGTTGCCAGATTGAAAACCTAACCTAAAAACCGCACAAATGTCTAAAAAACGATGTTAGATGATAGGGGTTTTCTGATCTAGCTTCATAACGTACGAGTGACGTTGCAGTTTATGTGTAAAACGCCTGAATGCACAGCAAATACATGGCATTTTGACAGTATTCAGTATGATTCAGTAGCATAATGTATGGAAGTTGGAACATAACATGACCTTGCCATAACATTGGTCTGTTGTGAGGCAGAATGGGCTTATAATCAGAAGCAACTTTTGAAAAAATCTTAACAAATTCTTATGACATCCTTAAGACAAATTTCTCTAAACAAAACTTCATAGTTCATTTATCGAACCCTGATTAAATTAATTCTTATACGCATTTAACAGATCCATGAAACAATTTCATATCTCGAATTTCGAATTGATTTCTATGTATGTGCAATATAAATAATGATGTATAGATCGACTTTTGTTTATTTACCATAGACAATACACATATGAGAATAACGTAATCTATTGAATTGTTAATATTGTTTGCAATTGATATTGATATAGACAATAAGTGAACGGCGACAACTAACTGCGTTTTAACCTATGGCCTTCTTATTTGACCACTTCTGCATTTTTCTGGTAAATCGAGTAGTTGTAAAAGTTCCAAGGGTTTGGTAATAAAAGATACAAAAATTAATTTCGATTAAATTTATATTCAATTTAATGTTTATGCAACTAGAGGTAATCAGTTCACAAATTGATTAATGCAACGTAAACTAATTTTGGATATTTATCAGTATAAGATTTTTTTTTGGCGAATAAAGTACTTTTAAAAATTTTGGTTTGCAAGGATATAAAACTTGAATTTATTTTAACTTATGTAATATTTTATTTGGATGTAATCACATTTTTTCTAATGGCAACCAGTTCAGAAGATAATCAATATGATATGATCTAATTTTGACCAAGTGTTTGGATAAGATTTGATCGCAAATGCATTTTTCTAGAAAATAGAGTAATTGTAAAAGATCAAGAAAGTTTAATTTAGGTCAAATTATATGAATGTTACAAGTTGCAAATGACTTTCTGAATAAAACTGCTGACTATTTGTTCACAAAGTTATTAGGAAAATATCATCCAATATAAGATTTTTGCATTTTCTGGAGAAATTGAGGATTTGTAAAAGATTTGAAGGCATTGTTATAGAAATACCCAGTTTTTTTTAAATAAAATATTAGATTATTCAATATAATACTTAAATTTGGTGTACTTGCACAAATTATCTAGCATTATCAGCCAGTTCAGAAGATAATCAATATAATATGATCTAATTTTGTACAAGTGTTTGGATAAGATTTGATCACAACTGTATTTTTCTAGAAAATATTGTTTTTGTAGAAGTTTTAGCAAAAAAAGATCAAGAAAGTTTAATTTAGATCAGATTATATAAGTTGCAAATGACTTTCCGAATAGAACTGCTGACTATATTGGATAAGATTTGTTCGCTTCTGGATATTTTCAGAAAATGTTGAATTTATAAAAGAAATAGAGTAGGATATTTGTGTTTCATATAAATAACAAATTGCAAACTTTGAATTTTTTTCGAAGTTTCAAGTCATTCTGTATCAAAATTAGAATGGAAAATTATTAAAATTTAATAAAACGAGTCCAAAATCACAAAACAATTTTAAAAATCAGAACGCTTACATACAATATAAAGGGTTTTAATTGGATTATTTTCATCACATTTGCTACAGTAATCAAATTGGGAGTAATAGCAAAAATTTTCTAGGACTAATAAGTAGTTCATAAAGAGATAAATGCAAGATGTTCCAATTTTGGATAAGTGCTTATAAAATAATCATTGTCTCTTGTTTGATAAATCTAAAAATTTTCTGGAGAATGGAGTGTTTGTAAAAGATCTAAGTGGTATTAAAAAACATAAAAGTTAGATTTAGATTTAATTAGAAAATTTTCTAAACCTAACTAGTTTGCAAGGTGATCAATATAATATGATCTATTTTGGATAAGTATGTTTGGATAATATATCTATCTTATTTGATCACTGTATTTTTGTGAAAAATGCAGAAGTGAAGTATATGTAAAAAATCTAAGGATCTTCAAGTGTTATATAACAATTTTCAAATTTTTCTAGCGCTCATTAGATTACAAAATAATTGTATTAATATAAGACGATCTACTTTTTGAAAACTATTATAAATTTATGTAAAAAATATAGCATTGAATTTATGTAATGATATAACATTGAATAATCTTGGTTTTTCATATTAAACTTTGATATAGCTGCTTTAATATTTAAATTGAACAAAAATTGGACATTGGACAAATTCACGAAATAATTATTACATTTGGTCCAATTTTTAGAAAAGAAAATTTTCCTGGTAAATAATATATTTATAAAAGACCGAAATGTCTGGTAGTTAAAAATTAAACTAAACGAATTTTACATAAAACTTTAACCTAAAATAATTTGGAATAGTAGAACAAATGTTATACTAAATATTAGCAAAATAATTGATATTAATATTGATCTAAATTTGAAATTTTTTAAAGAATATTTCTTGATTATTTCTGTATTTTTTTAGTGCATGAAGTAATTCTAAAATAATTAGTATTTATATTAAAGATCTCATACTTTTAATTAATATTTATTATTATTCAACATGGCTCATATAAAATATTTTAACTGAAAATTACATGGAGAAATATAGCAGCAATAAAATTATTAAAAAATCCATTTGTTATTAAAATTCACAGTTTGAATTTTCCAAAATTCATCTAATTTTCATAATTTTGCATTATGTTACGATCAAAATCATTTGTTGCATTTCGTTTGTTAAAATAAGCAAACTTTTTGTTTGTTAAAATGAGTTCATTCTTTAATTTTTTTCTTAGAAGAAATAAAACTATCGAATAAAAAAAGAAAGTTTTTTAGGTGAACATAGGTGAATTTTTTTTTGTGTAGATAAATTTAGTGAAAACTAATTAAGGGTTATCATATTTTTAATTAATATTTATTATTAGTATTATTATCATTCATTTTATATTATTACTGATTTTTTTTGAATTTTACATGGACAAATATCTTCTATCTGCCATACAATTATTATAAAATCCATTTTTATAAGAATTTTCTAAAATTTATCTAATTTTCATCATTTAGCATTATGTTATGCTCAAAATCTATTGTTGTAATATAAAATTATTCGTTTGTTAAAATAATTTCATGCATTGAATTTTCAATTTTTTTCTTACACAAAATAGAACTATCGAATGAAAAAGAAAATAGTTATTTGTGTAAAACTCGATTTAAATTATGGCTTTTAGATGCAAAATATAAAATTCATAATGTGAATCTAAGTGGTAAGCTCGAAAAATTTAACACAATCTATTTTTTAAAAACAGGTAATCGTTTTCTAACTATATGAATTGAAACTTATATTGAAATTTTAGTTGAAGTTTGATTTAAACAAAATTAGTTCCTAAAGCGCAATTCATTAATTATCAAACTCAAAAATATTATTTGAAATTTCTAGAGAGATTTTGAACACTAAACCCTAAAAATTGCCTCATGGTAAAGCTTGAAATCAAATCATCTCACGGTACAATTTTCTTTCAAAATTCTCCTAACCGATATCGTATCTCTTAAAACAAAAGAATGTTTGCAAAACCCACTACCTACTATTAATTGAATGAACATATTGAAAAATTATCACAATAAATTTTATTTGCATTAACAAATCCCACGCCGGTAAACAATTCAATTCGATATGATTCACTAACTACAATATTAATCAGTATGTGAATTTTAAACAAATTTCCCACACAAGAATTTATATAAACTATTATTATTAATCGACAAGATAAAACAATAATTATCGTAGATAGAAAAGTATATAAAATAATCAATTAAGTAGATAATTTATAAATGCGCATAAAATTTAGAGACAGACAGGCGGACAGACGGACTTCTAATGTGATGATAAATAATTATTGTTGCGTTTATCTGAAGACAAATTTATTTTGAAATTTAGTATGAAAGTTGGTGGAAGAAATTATTGACTTTCCTAAAGAAATGTTAATTTTACTAGCTAGAATATATGATTTGCTAGTTTGAATTTTTAACTTCCCGAAGAAAAAGTTTGTTTTCATAAAAAAATTGGACTCGCTAATTTTATGTTTTCTCGACGTTTCAAGCCATTCTGAATCGAATGAGACCAAATTTCAAAATTCATCAAAGTTTGAGAAAATGAGTAGTATATTTGACGTTTGTCAAAATTAAAATTAGACGATTTATTTGGTATAACGATAGAGTGATTGGTCTTAATGAACATACCAAATCATTAAAGTCCTATGGAAACTAATTCAAGTATAAAAATTAACGTTTTTTGAAAATTTGCTTTTAGAAAATACTCCGAGTTAACATGTTCGTTCGTTTTCAATTATGTGTAATGAATCCACTCGGAATACTTTTAATCACTCATAAATTAATTAATTTTTTATTGATTAAGTCGATTATTTACACATATCGGGAAGTTCATATAACTTGCCTCAAGGCAAAATACCAATACCAACTAGTTTATTTAAATTTCTTCTCTGCTCTACAATTATGCCTCATGACTAATTTTTGTTAACCAAACGAAATAATCTGCTCCTTACACACATTCAAAAAGAATTATATAAATTTATCATCATTTTCTCACGGTTTCAATTTTAAGAGCAAAACGACGCGTTATAGATAACAAAATTTGGATTCTACGAAATATTTTGTGCATTTAATTAACTTTTGTCCTAATAAATATTTTTCGTTTTGATATTTGTACGATGAACTAGTTTAAATCGGTTTGATAGATTTAAACGCAAAATGGTAATAGATAGATAGCGACGTAGATTTAATACAAATAATTATACATTTGATTAAAAAAAATTTTGGATACCCGATAATAAAAATGCCTGAATCAGAAGAATATTTTACCCTGCTCCCCGCAAATAATTATAATGAACATAATAAAACAATAAGATATTTGTGCCGTGTACTAAACGTAAGTTTATTGAAATAATTTCTATATTATTCGTAGTTTCTATAATTTTTTGAAGTTATTAAAATAGAAAATATTTTTTAAGGCAAGACAGATATTACAGCTGTTCAAAGAATGAGATTATATCGCCAGCGAAAAAAAAATACAAGCAGTCAATGAATGTATGCTAATTTTAATTACATGAAGTTCTTCAAATATTTGTTCAGGCGTTGTTTAACATAATCCACAGTGTGAACGTATATTATAGAATATATTAATTGGCAAATACTTAATTTCTCTAATAAAGGTTTATTTCCATAGGATAATTACAATAACAAACCGATCGTGTCAAATTTGAAGTATGACTTTAATTACATTATTGTTTTTAAATATCATACATGTTTTTAACGTTATTATAAATATATAATTTATAATTTATCATTATATAAATGTGTATAATGGTTGACATTAATGAATGTATGCATCAGGAGTGTTACCATATTACTGATGAACATTATTCAAAATTGATGATGTATTTATTTTTAACTTAAATGCCATCTCGTACGGTAGCAAAAAAGTTTTACTTCAATCTCGTGTGAACCTTACGCGCACTCTTTTTTTTGTTTTTATTTATATACATTTAGAATTGCTGTAGAACGTACTCAGAATTATTTCTAAGATTGGAAAGTATTAAAATTGCTTCCAATATCAAACGCCTCAGAAATTTGTTCTATGAAAATCAAATTAATTGCTCAGATTGTGATTTAATATATATCGGTGTAACTAGCCAAAATTTAATAAAACAATTTCAGTAACACAAAAACAATTCCAAAAATCCTAAACCATTTAAAACTATGCTAATAGAACACATACACACATCAAAACACAATATAGACATATTTAACCCGACTCTTAAGACAAAAATTGATTTAGAAAACGTTTTGCAAAAGAGTGTTTCATTAAACTATATAATAAAATAAACGAAATGATACTGGATCCTTTCGTGATACAAATAGATAATTTTTGATAAATTAATGAAACGACTTCAGTAACACAAAAACACTAGAAGATAATTTATTTAGAAGACGTTTTGCTGAAAAAGGAATAAACGCAATGACACTCCATTCTTTCGAGATACAAACTGTTCATTTTTGGATTATGTTTCAAAGCGTGTTAAGTCATAAAAATATGAGAAAAAAAATTTCATAGTAAATTTCTCAAGTGTTTCTCTCATGTTAAAAAATATATTTATAAAAATTCATATATATATATATATATATATATATATATATATATAAATCTACAAAAAATTTATTTCGACTTACCATACATAGCACAAGGTCTTTCCAACGTCGGAGGTCTATTATTTCTACCAATTGTAGCATGTCTTTTCTGAACAGACTGCTGTTGACCATTTGTCGTTGTTGATTCTGAATCAATATTATTATTATTATTCGCCAACAATAATCCTTGCCATCTCGAACAATCCCAAGGCTCGGAGAAGACAGTGCCATCGTCACTTTCTCGTGACGATAATGGACCTAAAAAATAGAAAAAATCAAGTTAATCACAGGATTCTCAAAAAACATTTTAAAACATTTTAAATTGAAAGGTTTTAGAATACCTGAAGTAATTCGTCCTTCCACATTATCATAGGCAGACATTCTACTGGTTTGTTCAGAACTATTGCAACTTGTGATTGTTGGTTCTGGTAAACCGAGATCGGGTAATCGTTTTGCAATCATCTGTGGAAGTAATAAAGTTAATAAAAGACAATAACCAGAACTAGTTGGTATTGGTATTTTGCCTTGAGGCAAGTTACATGAACTTCCCGATATGTGTAAATAATCGACTTAATCAATAAAAAATAAATTAATTTATGAGTGATTAAAAGTATTCCGAGTGGATTTATTACACATTATTGAAAATGAACGAACGAACACGTTAATTCGAAGTATTTTCTAAAAGCAAATTTTCAAAAATCAATAACTTTTATAATTGATCCAGTTTCCATATTACTTTAATGGTTTACTATGTTCAAGACCAAGTACTCTGTCGTTATACAAAATAAATCATCTAATTTGTATTTTAACAAACGTCAAAAAAACTACTCATTTTCTCAAACTTTGATGAATTTTTAAAATGAAACAACTTGTCGAAAGGCCGTAATATTTCAGTTAAGTTCTATAAGACCATAATATTATATACATCGCCAAAAAAAGTTCCATTAAAATCGGCTTAATTTTTTTTTTCAACAGTTAATTACAAGAAAACGGCTCGGTAGATTTTCACCTAAAACTAATCAGTATCATTCCCAACTAATATCTTTCGAACAGTTTTTGAATTTTTAAAATCGATTCGGTAGCATGAGCCTAAATGTGGACGAAAAGTTTAACTCTTTTTTTTTAATTACAAAGAAACGGCTCAGCGGATCGTCTCACAAAACTGACAAACGATAGTCCTCATTGAGATACATCAAATGGCTTTTAAATTTCTGAAATCGGTTCAGGCGTTTTTGATAAAACGTCGATGAAAGGTCCAATTTTGACAAATGCCGAAAAAAGCGATACTAATTTTTGCAAACTTTGACGAATTTTTAAAATTAAACGACTTGTCGTACGACCCTAATATTTTAGTATAATCTACAAGACTATGATATCTACAGTCACAACAAAACATTAAAAGCGGTCAATTTTTTTTTTAAACTTTATTACAAGGAAACGGCCTGGCCGACCGTTACCAAAAACTAATCGGCACGATTCCCAACCAATATCTTTCGAACAGTTTTTGAATTTTCAAGATCGAATCAGAATTGCTGGCTAAAACGCAGACGAAAAATTATTCACTTTTCTGCGATTTACAAAAAAACGGTTTGGCCGATCGTCGCACAAAACTTAGAAACGCTAGTCGTCATCAAGATACATCGAATGGCTTAAATTTTTGAAATCGGTCCAGCCGTTTTTAGGGAAAACGTCGATTTACGGCAAAAAATCTGTTCACACACACACACACATACTTTTTCCTTAAATTTGGTCTCATTCGATTCAGAATGGCTTGAAACGTCGAGAAAACATGAAATTAGCGAGTCGGATTTTTTGATGAAAACATAAACTTCTCCTTCGGAAAGTTAATAATTGATTATATATATATATATATATATATATATATATATATATATTACCTCTCGGATTGTTATTTTAGGCCCAGATGGAGGATCTATCAAATCATCTTCATTATGTAGATCTGATGGAAACCCTATTCTCGACCAATCGGCTTCATTGCCAGTAATTGGCATGTCGAAAGGAGTTTCTTGTTCGAGATCACCTCGAGCTAAAAAAATTGGTCTTAGAGTATATTCTTATTACCAATAAATAAAAATAATGTTATGTTTATTTTCTTACCTACAAACTCCCAGCTCCTATCAACAGTCCAAGCATCACCTTTCCTTCGTCTAGCAACAGATTTTCGTTGAAGATCATCAACAGAGCCAAGAAGAAGTTGCTGCTGCGACTGTTGTCCATTCCAAACTGAACCTGCTCCAAGAGCAGGACCTCCAAAATTCGACGAAGACAATTCTTCGCTCGAATCAATTCTTTGTAAAGCTGGATGAGGTGGAAATCTTGAACCAAAGGCGTAGAACGAACTCGAGTCGCGTCCACTTGATGGTTCACTATGCCTAAAAAATAAAACAAAACTAGTGGTGTATGCCATCGTGCCTTAAGGCAAATTGCTGGAACTTTCCGTACCGTAATGAAATATTCGAGAAATTTTAAACGTTTTCAAATATATTATTACAAATACTGTAACTTTCATTATTTTTCCTATCTTGTTATATCTGAGCAAATCAAATGTAAATCATAAATCAATTTATCTCCAGAACGTTAACAATCGTCATTTCATTTCGAATTCAATTTAAAAAAAAAGTTGCCTAATTTACACAAAATTGAAAAAGTGCTCCCGTATAGTCACAGTCTAAACGCATTTGTAAATATTTCTGTGCAATATTTTCACTTATACTGTGCTTAGCTTGGCGGCATTTTCACATTTTTCAATAGTTTTCACAAAATTGAAAAAGTGCTCCAGCAGTATATAAACAGTCTAAACGCACTTGGGTAAACATTTGTACCAGAGTGGCGCTTAGACTGTGCTTAGCCTGGGTAATTTTTTGAACTTTTAATCCAAAATTACAAAAATATTTTATGGAAAATAAGAAAAGGTGTAATAATTTTTAACTTCCCTTCTTTCTTTTATGTATCTTTACGTTTCAAAACCTTTTAAACATTTTGGCATACCTTAGAAAAAATGGATGTGTGTGTGTGTATGTGTGTGTGCGCGTGTATGTACGTGTGTGCGGATACAAATTTTCGTCGACGATTTCGGGAACACGGATGAAGCGAGTTGAATAATTCAAAAAACATTCAATTTGTATTGATAAGGAGACGTGCTGATTAGCTTTTGGCAAAGGCAGGTCTAGCCATTTCGAAGATACGGAGCAAAAAGTGCCAAAAAATGGTAACTCGGTTTTTAAGAGAACGAAACGTCCGATTTTAATAATTCAAAAAACATTTTACTTGTATTGACAAGATGAAGAATTAATCATGAAGGCGGGTCTAGCGGTTTCAGAGATCTAGTGAAAAAAGTAAAAAAATGCCATTTGGCGGTCAAAAATGATCATTAGACATATGCACATCAAATTATCAGATATTTTACAGAGATTTTAATAATCAGCATAAATTTTGATTACATTCCTATGGGTTCTGTACCAATGTTTATACCTTACACGGCGCCGCGGCGCTTACGCGCTTTGACATTTCGTCTTTATGCATAATGTTTGCTTAAAGCAGTACGATTGCTTTGAAAAAAAGTTCAGAATTTCCAAAATATGTCAAAATAAAGAAATAAAAATTTCCAAAATAAATTAAAAAAAATTTTTTTCAAGAAAAAAGTAATTTTTTGTCAAATTTATAGTTTCTCAAAAATCTAATTTGTTCGAAGTCAATTATTTTCAACAATGTTAATCTTTTTAAAAAAATAATAATTTTTGGTACGGGAAGTTCCAGAAATTTGTCTTAAGGCACGATGCCATGCGCCCCACTAGTTTATATTTATATTTATATTTGTATTTATTTATATTTAGTTTATCCTCAAAAGCAATTGTTTTGTCAATACAAGCAGAAAGTTTTTTAGATCATTCAAATCAGACGCTTAGTTCACTCAAAAACTGCCATTTTTTGCACATTTAGCTCTGTATCTTCGAAATGACGGAACCTGTCTTTGCCAAAAACTAATCACCTCTTCTCCCAATCATTACGAATTGAATGTTTTTTAGATCATTCAAATCCGATACTCCGTTCTCTCAAAAACTCGATTTGCATTTTCTACACTCTTTGCTCCGTATCTCCGTAACGGCTGGACCTGCCTTTGCCGAAAACAAATCAGCACATCTCCTTATCAATAGGGATCGAATGTTGTTTAAATCATTCGAATCGATTGATCTGTGCGCCCGAAAACGTGACTGAAGAATTGTATCCTTACATACATACATACACACACACACACACACACACACATACATCCATTTTTTCTAAGGTATGCCAAAATGTTCAGAAACCTCTGAAACGTAAAGATATATAAAAATTTTCATTTCTGATTTTTTTGCGATTACAATAACTTACCCTACGGGAAGTTAATAACAGACAAAGTTTATATTACCTCAATCCAATTCCAGTCCCTTTAGGTCTTCTCAAAACAATCTGTTGTCTTATTATGGCATCAGCAGGTTCTGCATAAAAAGGACTATTTCCACCTCCGTTACCAGCAGCCGGTGATTCTGCTGCAGGTGGAAGTTCTGCTTCGTTTGCAGGATTTTCGTTCGTTGCCAATTCGGATCGAGTTTTTGTCGTGGTTGTACTTGTCGTGGTACTGCCAGCTTCTAAAGGACTCAGCACGTTGCCATTGAGGGACGTTACACAACTTGGGGCTGAAAAAAAATTAGTTAAAATATTTGTATGAAGATTTAGATTTTGGATAAATTGTCATTTACAACTTACGTGTGTGATCGGAGAGCAAATCAGGCCTATGCTTGTTGTTTTGGGCGTTGATTAAGGCAGCGTCATGCGGACCCCAAACGTCTTCGTAGTCCGACGCCTTATCACCAGGACCACTTCTGCAGTATATACTTGGTGACTCCAAAATATCACTTTCCTGAAGAAATGAAAAATGTAAAACTAGTTGGTATTGGTATTTTGCCTTGAGGCAAGTTACATGAACTTCCCGATATAAACGAACACGTTAACTCGGAGTATTTTTTAGAAGCAAATTTTCAAAAATCAATGATTTTCATAATTGAACCAGTTTCCGTAGGACTTTAATGGTTTAGTAAGTTCATTAAGACCAAAGTACTCTATCGTCATACCAAGTCAATCGTCTAATTTTAATTTTAACAAATATCAACAAAACTACTCATTTTCTCAAACTTTGATGATTTTTTAAAATTAAACTACATGTTGTAAAGCCGTGATATTTGAGTAAGTTCTATAAGACCATGATATATATATCGCCAAAAAAAATTCCATAAAAATCGGCTTAAATTTTTTTTTCAACATTTAATTACAAGAAAACGGCTCGGTAAATTTTCATCTAAAACTAATCAGTATCATTCCCAACCAATATTTTTCGAACAGTTTTTGATTTTTCAAAATCGATTCGGTAGTATGAGCTTAAATGTGAACAAAACGTTTAACACTTTTTCCAAATGACAAAGAAACGGCTTGGAGGATCGTCGCACAAAACTGACAAACGATAATCCTCATCGAGATACATCAAATGGCTTTTAAATTTCTAAAATCGGTTCAGGCGTTTTTGAGAAAACGTCGATTAAAGGTCTAATTTTGGCAAATACCAAAAAAAACGGCCAATTTTTGCAAACTTTGAACGAATTTTTAAAGTTAAACCAGTTGTCGTAGGGCCGTAACATTTAAGTATGATCTATAAGACTATGGTATCTACCGTCAAAAAAATAATAATAAAAATCGTCGAAAAACATTTTTTTAACACTTTATTACAAGAAAACGGCCCGGCCGATTTCTACCAAAAACTAATCAGCACGATTCCCAACCAATATCTTTCGAACGATTTTTGAATTCTCAGAATCGATTCAAAATTGCGGGCTAAAACGTGGATGAATTGTTTTCACTTTTCTGCGATTTACAAAGAAACGGCTCGGCCGATCGTAGCGCAAAACTGCCAAACGATAATCCTCATCGAGATACATCGAATTGCTTTTAAATTTTTGAAATCGGTCCAGCTGTTTTTGAGAAAACGTCGATTTACGGCAAAAAATCTGTTCACATACACAAACACACATACTTTTCCCATATTTGGTCTCATTCGATTCAGAATGGCTTGGAACGTCGAGAAAACATAAAATTTTTCATCGATTTTTTTGATGAAAACATAAACTTATCCTTCGAGAAGTTAAAAAAGCCTAACACGTAACCAGATATTCTCATTGACTTCCCGTAGGGTAGTTATAGTAATGGATCGAAAATCAAAAATGAAAATTTTTACATTTCTCGACGTTTTGAAGGTTTCTGAACATTTTGGCATACCTCAGAAAAAATGGATGTGTGTGTGTTTTGTATGTCCGTATTTAAATGATCTCAGAAACATTCAATTTGTAATGATTGGGAGAAGAGGTGATTAGCTTTTGGCAAAGACAGGTCCCGCCATTTCGAAGATACAAAGCTAAATGTGCAAAAAATTGCAGTTTTTGAGTGAACTAAGCGTCCGATTTGAATGATCTAAAAAACTTTCTGCTAGTATTGACAAAACAATTGCTTTTAAGGATAAAAAATTATTACATCTTTTTTATTTTCCATAAAATATTTTTGTAATTTTGGATTAAAAATTCGAAAAATTACCCAGGCTAAGCACAGTCTAAGCGCCACTCTGGTACAAATGTTTACCCAAGTGCGTTTAGACTGATTACGTAAAGGAGCACTTTTCCAATTTTGTGAAAACTATTGAAAAATGTGAAAATGCCGCGAAGCTAAGCACAGCATAAGTGAAAATGTGGCACAGAATTATTTGCAAATGCGTTTAGACTGTAACTATGCGGGAGCACTTTTTCAATTTTGTGTAGATTAGGCAACTATTTTTTTGAAATTGAATTCGAAATGAAATGATGGACGATTGTTAATGCTCTGGAGATAAATTGATTTATGATTTACATTTGATTTGCTCGGGTATAACAAGATAGCAAAAATAATGAAAGTTATAGTATTTGTAATAATATATTTGAAAACGTTTAAAATTTCTCGAATATTCCATTACGGTACGGGAAGTTTCAGCAATTTGCCTTAAGGCACGATGCCATACACCACTAGTTGAGAGATTGGATCATCTCATTCGAATGATTCAGTAAACATTTTGATTATGTTGACAGTGCGACGAAATGATTAGTTTTTGAAGAAGACAATTTTTAATTTCAAAATATCTAAAATGATTCGGATTTTGATTTTAATTCTGGCAAAAATTATAAAGCTCGCTTATATACTTAAAGTCAATAATTTGAACTTTGCAATTCAGTTTAAAAAATTCTTAGAAAATTGATACAAAGAAATCCTCTATTCTTATTCCGCTTGATTAGGTTTTATTTATTTACTTTTCATACAAACATATATAAACGTCTTCGTCTATAAAATACGAATAATGAAAATTGCAGTATTTATAATAATATATTTGAAAACATTTAAATTTCTTCGAATATTTCATTAGGGCACGAAAATTCCAGTAATTTGCCTTAAGGCACCACTAGTTAAGAACTTTTTGTTTTTAGAAACACATTCTTAGAAAATATTTTTTGGAGCTTGATTCTAGAGATATTCGTGGTACTTTCTTAAGTAGTGCAGTAAACGGAAAGGAAAAAAGGGTATAACCTCTGAATTTTTTTACTGTGCTTCGAATTGAATGAAATTTTGGAATTAAGTTCGTTAGAAAAAAAAGTTTTTATAAAATCGTGAGTTTTCTGAACATAGTTTGTACTAAAGTAGTGAATCTGCTAGAATCCTAAGCTAAGATGTCTATAATAAAGTGAATTCTAGATGGAATGTGAATTACTTTAATTCTGGTGGAAATGGCTCATTAAACTATGTGATTTAAAAGAAAAAAACTTCGTATATGCTTCTTATTTGCTTGATAGCTCACTCATTTTACACGCAAAAAACTTGTAGCAGCACTCATTTTAAAGCTTATGTTGAGCACTATAAAACCCAATTTCACCGAAATGCATAAAATGTAAAACCTCGACACTAGATGGCTTTAAATACAACAATTAAATCTTGAACGAAATAAAAAACAACTTTGCTCTTTCAAATCTTTTTTAATATTTTTCCTAGAAAACTTTATGTAATACCGATTTATTAAGATTTTTACTGACATTATTTTGTTCATTACATGATTTTCGTTAAAATGTATATTTTAGGAGATATTTGCAAAAAAACGAAGAAAAACGCCAAAAATATATGAATCTTTAGTGGCCAGTAACTTGAAAAGTATTAGTTTTTTTGAAAAACTATAAAAGACATTTTTTCTTATAATTAGTTCTTCTATCCATATCCAACGTTATTTTGAAAAAATGTAATTACACAATTGAGAGGGGGTGTCATCCCCCCGGTGGGTGATGGCGCAACCCGAATTGTTTTCACTTTTGAACTTGAGGGTAAGATGAACCTAATTCCAAAATTTCATCCAATTCAGAGCACCGTAAAAAAATTCAGACCTAAAACGCTCCGTTTATTGCACTAAAGTGCATTTTCCACAAAATAATAATTTTATCTAAAAACACAATTTTCATATCCTTTAGACCCTAAAATCCCTTTATTTTCCACAAAACAGTGTAATTCTGCATCCATTCCTACATCTACCTCGGTTTCGCGTATTTTCAATTACGGTACGGGAAGTTTCAGCAATTTGCCTTAAGGCACGATGCCATACACCACTAGTTATTCTATTATCCTTTACCTGGTAGTGTCTGCTAGCTTTCCTAGCAGCCTTAGCACCCCTCCTCGACCTGCCACTGCTCCCATTATTATTATTATGACTGCTGCTCTTCGTATGATAAGATGTTGCTCCACTCATAGGAGACGTAACGCCACTCGTCCCACTCATAGGCGAAGTGATAGTAGAATTTATACCACTCATTGTAGAACCAGAAACTTGTCCATTGTTAGAATCAGGAGACGTGAGCATTCCTGGTGATAGAATATTTGGGGAAGTGACACCATTGCTGATGGTTCCTGGTGACATGATACCATTGTTCGTTGAAGTTATCAGAGAGGCGTTGATTTTGGATTTGTGAACACGCATGCTGCCAGATGTATTGGAGTTGATGGTGGATGCGAAGCATTCTCCTTCGGGTGACATGCGTTTGCTCAAGGTCTGGAAATGTAAAATATACTATAATATCTTATATATAAAATTCTTCTGTAACTATGTATGAATGGTTAATCCTCCTGAACTATAATTCGGATTTTCATGAATCTTCCTGAAGTTTGTTCGAGAATTTTTCTAGAATTTTTAGATTCATAGAAATATAGTTAGATTGTAAAAATAAATGAAAAAAATTACAAAAAACCGCTTATGATTGTTTGCCCTTGAAAATATTTTTAACTTCCCGTAGGGTAAGTTATTGTAATGGGCCGAAAATCGGAATTGAAATTTTTTACATTTCTCGACGTTTTGAAGGTTTCTGAACATTTTGGCATACTTCAGAAAAAATGGATGTGTGTGTGTGTGTGTGTGTGTGTGTGTGTATGTATGTATGGATACAAATTTTCGCCCACGTTTTCGGGCATACGGTTCAATCGATTTGAATGGTTTAAAAAACATTCGATTCCTATTGATAAGGAGAAGAGCTGATTAGTTTTTGGCAAAGGCAAGTCCAGCAGTTACGGAGATAAGGAGCAAAGAGTGCAGAAAATAGAGTTCGAGTTTTTGAGAGAACAAAGCATCCGATTTGAATGATCTAAAAAGCATTCAATTAGTAATGATTGGGAGAAGGGGTTATTAGTTTTTCGCAAAGGCACGCCCAGCCATTTCGGAGATACAGAGCTAAATGTACAAAAAATGGCAGTTTTTGAGAGAACTAAGCGTCCGATTCAATTGATTCAAAGAACTTTCTGCTTGTCTTAACAAAATAATTGATTTTGGAAAAAAAATTTTGTTCAATTTTTTTTTTTTTTTTTTTTTTTTTTTTAATTTTTTGTATATCGAAAATAATTCAGATTTTATTTTTAATTCTGACTAAAGTTCTAATATACTTTAAACAAATAATTTCAACTCTGCAATTCAGTCTATATAATTCTTATAAATATTAGACAATGTTACAATATTTATAATAATCTATTTGAAAACATTCAATATTCCTTGAACATTTCGTTACGGTACGGGAAGTTTCAGCAATTTGCCTTAAGGCACGATGCCACCCACCCCACTAGTTTAAGGCATGGTTTGACATCAAAACAAATGACAACTGTCATTTGCCAAACATTTCCATTCACTTATAGGCTAAGGCAATATTAAAATATAATAAATTCATGATTATAAATAAGGAAAGTGTAATGTCTACATTATTATTGCCGAAAAGCAGCTGAGATGTGCCAAAAATTAAAATAATATAATAAAATAGAGTCAACATGCGTCTGACAAGTGATGCAGTTCTGCGCATGCGTCTCACGTTTGTAAAATGTCAGTTCAATGTAATTACATACCCTATATTAAAATTCAATTTGACAGATTATTATTTTTTAACTAAATGATGACAAAAACGTTGTTTGCTAATATCTTCAGAAATATACATTTTAATAAAAATAATGAAATGACCAAAATTATATAAATTAATATTTTAATAAATAACGCTGGATATGAAAATGGGGTTTCATAGTCCTCAAAATAAGCTTTAAAATAAGTATTTCTGCACGTAAAATAAGTGAGCTATCATGCAAATAAAAGACGCATACAATGTTTTTCATTTTTCATTTGAATCAGTTTATGAGTGTCATTTCCACCAAAATTAAAAATAATCGTATTCCATCCGAATTAACTTGGTTTAAGAGATCTTGATGGATTCTAGAAAATACTATAGCTTCAGTACAAACAATTTTCAAAAAACTCATGATTTCTTGAAAAAAAAAAATCCATTAAAAAACAACCTATTTCTCATTATTATATCTCTGAAATTCAAGGGTTTTTTCTGACTAATTATTGCTTTTTATTATTTTTTGTTACACAAAAAATCTTTAAAAAATCCTTAAAAATTGTTCACGAAATTAATGGGCGTTCCCTTATTAAATCTCAAATTTTTCTCGTATATCTAAAGGCAAAATATGCCATTTTGAGATATATTTTTTATATTGTACTTATATTTGTTGAATTCAAATTATTCTAATTGGAATCTATGTGTGATTTTTATTACATTTCGCAACTGGAATAGTGAATTATTTTAATATGATTGTTTTCACTTCTGAACTTGAGATTAAGATTAGCCTATTTCCAAAATATCATGCAAAATGGAGCACAGTAAAAAAAATCACAGGGCGCACGCTTTTCCCTGTCCATTTAGTGCAATAATTTTGTTGATCGTAGGTTGAATAGAGCACATGAGAACAGAATTTGACAAATTAATTCACTTCAAATATAAACTTAAGTAATAATGTATATTGAATTATTAGTGAGAAAAATGTAAGTTAGATATTAAAATTACTAAAAGCCAGTTAAAAAATTAAAAAAAAATATAGGCAATATTAAAGCAAATATTTTGGGTAGAAAATTCCCAGGTGATATTGTACCTTTACCGCGAATGCTATATATTAATTCTTTCTGAATTTGTTATACCTTTTAAAAGACTTCAATATCCAATACGTATATTTTATGCTATAAATCACAAAGGCAGATGAATTTTCGTGTGATAAATTTGGAAAATCAATGTTTTAGTCGTGAATAAACAAAAAATCATTCATTTATACATCCACATCTACAGGTATGACGAAAAATATTGTATAACCGTTGGCATTAAAATAAATTGAGCTATTGGAAATAAATTTGTTCTATAACTTGCAGTGTATAATTTTTAATATACAATTTTATTGAACATATTCTAAAATTTGTTAAAAGCACAATTAAAGTGTTAGCTGTGGAAATTGAGAATCATCATTTTATTTGAAGCAGTTCTACATTTAACATCTCTCATATATTGGCGTTAATAGTAATTCGAAAAACAATAATTATTATTTTCAACTGAATGGTAAATATTAGTACTGGATATTTAAAAAATGTATATGTGGGTACAGGGCAACGTCTGTCAGGTCATCTAGTATAAACTGTAATTGTAATTGATTATGTTAAAAATAAATGTTATTAACTTACAGGAACTCTCGAGTTATCATTAGTTCCTGGAGGAGTTGTAGGTTTGCTCCATCGTGGCGGCGGAACAGGTGGTACACGTCCAGGAATTCTGCACAAAAATACAATAATAATAATTTCTTAAGTCATTTGCCTTACAATAATGACATGTTTTACTTACCTATCAAATCCATTACTATGTCCACCTGTCGTCACATTATTCAGATCTAATGTGCAAGGTGGCGTAGGTCTTGGAGCCCTAGGGCCCTTAAAAGTTGTTAACTGATTTCGTTGAGCAGGATGGTGTTCAATTGGATCAGAGAACGGTGATGGTGTCCTGGTTTCTAGAGGGTTTATGTGCTTATTGTTACCTAAAAAAATGGTAAAAGAAAAAATATTTCTGTTGACAAAAAAATGTATAATATTCGTCAACAACAATTGCCTCCAATGACGTCTATAAATTTTGGTTTCAAACACAAGGCATGTTGGAATGAAGATCAATCATTTAATAAAACGTCAACTATCTCAACTTAAAAAAGAGAAAACAATTATCTAATTACAGATTAAATTTCAAATGATTCCTTACCATTGTCGCTGGTGTAATCGCTGGCAGCATCCGAAGCAGAAGAACTTTCACCAAGTGAATCAGCAGAAGTCGAAGGCCTTGGAGGTGGTAATAAAGGCGTAGCAGGATGCCTCCAAAATTCTTGACCCAAAAGGGCCAAGGATGACAATTGTTGACGGTTTCTGGCTTCGCGAAGGGCTCGAGGTAAGGTTAACTGCACTGGTAACTCATCACTAAAATAGATGGTAGATTTAGAAATATAACTTTGGGCAGCGTTTTCAAGATTTAATTATTATTGAAGTAAAACTTCTTTAGGCGCGACTAGGGTGTTTATCCGTACAAATGCAACGGAAGTGCGTTACGCCCGAACTGTACGTCATTCGCTCTCGATGAAATCATTTCTATACGGGTCGATTGTGATTAGCAGTCGTGTATGCTAAAAGAGATCTGTCGTTGTATGCGTACCGGTATCAACAAGGAAATCGGCATAGATAAATAAACATTTTAAAGGTACATTTTAGTACAAATCTTGATTTAATGAAAAATGCCTGAATCAGAACAATATTTTACCCTGTTCCTTGAGAATAATAAAACAAACTAAACATTTCGACCGCGTACTAAACCTAAGTTTATTGATTAAATTAAAATAGAGAAATGCAAATTAATACACAAAATGAAATATAACAGAATTAAAACAAGTGCAACAATAGACACAAATCAAGATATACATGAACACTACACTAGACAACACAACAATTTTCACATTGAACACAATAGAAAAAAGAATTTGAGAGAAAATGTCATATGGAGTGCTAGCAAAATATATAACGAATTGCCAAACGATATTAAGATGACCAATGATGACGATAAATTTAAAAGAAAAATAAAGAAATACTATAAGGAAATTTAAGACAAAGAAGACTGAAGAGTTATATATAAAGATATTTTTAATTATATATAGATATTATATTAATGAAATAGATATTATAGTCAAATGAAATGTATATATTATATGAAAACTGTTTTTCATAATCTCTCATACCAGGCACATCTGCCTGACTGAGATATGAAAATAATGTATATATATAAGTAAATAAAAATAAAAAAATTAGAAATTATTTCTATATTATTCGTAGTTTCTATAAATCTTTGAAGTCATTAAAATGGAAAATATTTTTTAGACAAGACAGATCCTATAGCTGTTCAAAGAATGAGATTATATCGCCGACGAAAAAGTAAAAAAATACAAGCAGTCAATGAGTGTATGTTAATTTTAATTACATGAAGTTCTTCAAACACAATTACATGATGAGTGAAGTTGCAAAAACAATATTTGTTTAGGCGTTATTTAATATAATCCACTGTACGAACGAATATTATACAATTTATTAATCAGCAATTACTTCATTTCTCTAATGAAGATTCATTTCTAAATGCTAATTTCAATGACAAACGAATCATGTCATATGCAAGATTTAGAATTAAAACTTTGGGTAGCGTTTTCAAGATTTAATTATTATTTTTTACTTACCAGCACTGTGCATAATGAGCAACCAACTCCGGAATAGAATCGAATCTATTAGCAGATGTTTCCAAACCAACACGACCTTCACTAGCCCTTACTAAATAATGTTCAATATAAGGACCTCTGCCTGCTGGAAGCCGCACACTGACAGCCATCGTCATAGGTTGACTAGAGCCACGAACCACAAAATTCTAAAAAAATAATGATAAAAGATTAGAATTGACACATCATGAATAAACTGATTAAAGAGCCGATTCTGCCGCACAACAGAAAAATGTTATGGCAAGGCCATGTTACGCTCCGACTTCCATACATTATGCTAGTGAATCATACTGAACACTGTCAAAATGTCAATGTTCATTCAGGCGTTTTACATATAAAGTGAAACGTCACTCGTATGTTATGAAGCTGGGTCAGAAAGACCCTGTTATGTAACAAAGTTTTTTTTGACATTTTTGCGGTTTCTAGGTAGAGTTTTCTACCAGACAACCTAAGAAATTCGCCTGACTGCACAGCACCCCCACGGGTTTTGTCAATATTAGTATGGAAAGTTCTTCATAACATGGCCTTGCCATAACATTTTTCTGTTATGCAGCAGAATCGGTCTAATTCTTCTTACCCCTTCATCTTTCCCCTGCAACAAATGCACAGCACCAGCTCTTTGGATACCAGGCAAAAACCAAACAGGGTGCGACCTCAGTAATCTTTCAAGTAATCCTAATCCACAGGGTGCCCCATAAGATCCTTCGTCCTCTTGGTCACCATCGACATCCTGGATTTTTTTTATGTCGTCCAAAGACGGTCTTCTTTGATCAGCCGAGTTGGTTTTTAGTAAATCTTTTGTTTCTATGTCGTTTTCTACTGGCTTTGGTGGTAAATCGAGAGGCGGCCTGGAAATAATAAAAGATAGTTAAAAAAATCATAATACGTAAAAATAAATACAGGTAGCATTCTGTTACCTTGTCGTTATTTGTCATTTGGCAAATAATTATTATGGAATGAAATTATTATTATTACCTTTGTCCTTGAGCCCTTGGTCTTTCAGGAGGCACAGGCGAATCACTGTCACTAGTTTCTCCTGCTGCAAAAACTCCTGCGTCCAAATCTGAAGTCGGAGTTACTGACTGCTGATCACTGGACAAGGAACATCGACTCTATAAAAAAAAAATTAGAAATAAATAAAGGTCCTATAGATGGATTTTTCATGAATTTTATTTGTTTCTTAATTATAATAATAATAAGTAGAGCAACAATTGACTATTCACTTGATGTTTTAAACATTTCATTCAGTAAAATGTGTTTTAAGCTAGTTGGAATAATATTATTTGTAGTGAATAAAAATTGCCAAACCAAACACATTTATTAGTTTTACAAGTATCAAAAATATTTATTAATAGAAATTCTTAATGATATGAATTAGACATAGTTATGTATCATCAGAATGGAGCAATGACGACTACATTTGTTAATCACAAAAATGAAAATTTTAATTCTGAATATCACTCCTTTAGTTAGAATAAGCATAAATTATAAAAGTATTATACTGAATGTAAACTTTTGAAGTAAAACTTCTTTAGGCGCGACTAGGGTGTAAATCCGTACAAATGCAACGGAAGTGCGTTACGGCCGAGTCGAGTGCCAATGATTCGTCATTCGCTCTCGATGAAATCATTTCTATACGGGTCGATTGTGATTAGACGTCGTATATGTGAATAGAAATCTGTCGTTGTATGCGTACCGATATCAACAAGGAAATCGGCATAGATAAATAAATATTTTAAATTTACATCGTAGTACTAATCTTGATTTAATGAAAAATGCCTGAATCAGAAGAATATTTTACCATGCCCCTTGAAAATAATGAAACAAAATAAACATTTGTGCCGTGTACAAAACGTAAGTTTATTGAATAGAAATTATTTCTATATTATTCGTCGTTTCTATAAATTTTTGAAGTTATTAAAGTGGAAAATATTTTTTAGACAATATAGATATTACAGCTGTTCAAAGAATGAAATTATATCGCAATTTTTTTTAAAAAAATACAACCAGTCAATGAATGTATGTTAATTTTAATTGCATGAAGTTCTTCAAACACAATTATTACATGATGAGTGAAGTTGCAAAAACAATATTTGTTTAGGCGTTGTTTAACATAATCCACTGTGTGAACGAATATTATAGAACTTATTCTTCAGCAATTACTTCATATCTCTAATGAAGGTTCATTTCAAAATTGTTATATGATGTATTCATTTTTACTGAACTCAAATTTGTACAGTAGCAAATAAATTTTACTTCAATCGCGTGTGATCCTTACTCTTTTTATAAATATTATTACTATTTAGCAATTTAACATATGTTATAATAATGTAAGGTGAACGGGAATTTAGAAAGTTTACGAAAACTTTCAGCTAAGCTCTAAGCTCCTGCCAAAACATCAAAGAATTAGCTTTTTGATTGACTTTAAGCTCCTCGTAGACACGTGGCAAAAATTCGTTAAAGGAACAGTTGTGCACATTTAATACACACACACACACATATATATATATATATATATATCCGTATTCTTAATTTACATGAGAGGATTACCCAAACTACCAAAGGGATGGTTGCGCCCTTTAAAATGTCTGCGAAGTGAAGATACGATATTATGAGGTTAATTCAGGGCTGAATGATAAATCACGACTTATTTTAATAGTTATGATGTGATATTTTATTACTATAAGTATAGTTTATTCTGAGATATGACTATAAAAAATAGATTTATAGAGATTTAGTATGAAATCAATTTTTAAAACGAAATTATTAAAACAAGCTGTTGCCAAAATGAAGTAGAGAAATTTTGCAATTGGGAGCATTCTCGTCAAATTTCCAAAAGTCCAAAAATTTCTACGACATTTTTAAATACGCTAAATTTTTATACCATACAAATAAGATTGGATACAACTTTTCTTTCAACATTACCTATTTTCGGTTAAAAAATATCACTGCTAATTATTATATCATCACAAGAATTTTTATACTTAATGCTCCTTTTTGATACTACCCATACTTTATTTTTACAAATTAAAGATTTGAATTAAAAAAAATAGTGGTGTTGGCATCGTACCTTTAAATAGATTATTATAAACACTATAACATTGTCTAATATATATTTATAAGAATTATATAAACTGAATCGCAAAGTTGAAATTGTTAAAGTATATTAGAACAAAATTAAAATTAAAATCTGAATTATTTTCGATATACAAATTAAAAACAATTTTTTTCCAAAAAAAGAAAAGCAATTATTTTGTTGAAACAAGCAGAGAGGATTCTATGGATAATTCAAATCGGACGTTTAGTTCTCTCAAATACTACCATTTTTGGCATATTTAGTTCTGTATTTTCGAAATGGCTAGGCCTGCCTTTGCTAAAAACTAATCACCTCTTCTCCCAATCATTACAAATTGAATGTTTTTTAGATCACTCAAATCGAAAACTCCGTTCTCTCAAAAACTCGATTTGTATTTTCTGCACTCTTTGCTCTGTATCTCCGTAACCGCTGGACCTGCCTTTGCCAAAAACTAATCAGCACGTCTCCTTATCAATACGAATCGAATGTTTTTTGAAGCATTAAAATCGGTTGATCCGTGCGCCCGAAATCGTCGACGAAAAATTGTATCCATACATACATACATACACACACACATCCGTTTTTTCTGAGGTATGCCAAAATGTTCAGAAATCTACAAAACGTCAAGAAATGCAAAAATTTTCGATTTTCGGCCCATTACTATAACTACCCTACGGGAAGTTAAAAACAATATTTGTTTTTAGTCTATTACTTTTCCAATTCGACTCTGTATTTTTTAAATCCCGCGTCCCCCGGATGTGCCCCTATAAAATTAGCGTTTGATTTGACTGTAGAGCATTTGACAGAAATAGGGGGTTCGATTTCTCATAACCGAACACGTTGTCTCCTCTCCTCCCCTAAACTCTTGTCGTTCGAACAAACTACCCGGCGATACTTACAGATCGAAAACAACCCTCATAGCACATTTAAAAGATGGAGCACTACTATGGGGTGGATGAACTTTAGATAGGAGGTACAGGTTTAAAATAGATAAAGGACGAAAATCTGCAGGAATATACTGCAAGGAGTAAGTAATTTCAAAACAAAATGTACTGTTGAATTTACTGGAGTTGGAACAAATTATCCAGGATCTAAAACCTGGAAGTTATGATTGAAATCCTATAGCTCCAACTAGGGAATGCAATACCGATGGAAAATTTTAATACCGGTATTTCGGTAATTTTTCATTTTAAAACCGGAATACCGATAAATTACCGGTATTTTTATTATCTTAAACAAACGTAAACCAAATTGAAAGTTACTAGTACAAATATAAAAGAAATGTCTATACAACCACAACTATATTCAACTAAACAATAAAAACAATAAAATAAAACAATAAGTTTATTTTTTTAAATAATAATTTAACAAAAGTATATCCAATTTAATTAATTCATTATCACTATCGAGTATATTGAATACTTTTCACAAAAACAAACTTATGAGTAAGAAAGACCAAAAACTCATAAAAGATCATATTACATTATTATAATAACTGTATTGTCTGTATCCGATGTGTTAAATTAGCATAATCTCCAAAAAAATAATTTTTCTACAAAAATATAATTTAAGATCGGGTACTTTATCGAGATAAATAATAAGTTACTATAGTTGTTTAGTATTGTTATTTAAAACAATGTGATGCTTCTATAGTATTTTTAAACTTCGAAACGATGTCGAAAACTAATATTTCATAATTGTAATAAGAAGCAAAAATATTTAGTAATTATCATAATTATTATGTACAAAGTTAGGAAAAAATAAAGATTACGCAGAGGTAATCTGTATGATATAAAATATTTTGGCGCAAATATCACTTAAAAAACCGTTACATTTTTACATAAGATGAAGCAAACATCATAATCTATCAGTCCAATTCTATTTATTGTAACACGTTATGAAGCCATTTAGAAAGCAATAAATATTCAGTTTAATGACGAGTTGAGATAATATTTGACATTTGTTTATCTTATAGAATCACTTGAAGATATAGCTTTTTATGCGATTACGGAATTTAAAGATAAATTTGATCTGAGAAATTTAATCTTTAGTTTATTATGTATCAAATAGCGCTTATATAAAAATACCGAAAAGACAGGTATTTTTAGGATGATTACCGGTAAAAATACCGCCAAAAAATCGGGCGGTTTACCCGTAATTCGGTATACCGGTATACCGGTATTGCATTTCCTAGCTCCACTACAGGTGAAGCTCTAAAATACTTTTTTAATTAATTTTATAAAAAGCTAAAATTTTATAAGAAACTCCATTCCAAATCCATTTTATATCTTTTCCATTATCCAGATTTAAAATCTATTTTGACGAATCTCTCTTTGGTTTTCCTGATTGCCTTAGCAGTTCGAATTTATTTCGTTTGATGTCCTCGTAAATAAATGAAGTTATCAAACGAGAGTGAAGGGACAATAACGAAACGATATCTTTCTGGATTTATTACCAGATATATCGGGGATAATTTTATCAATACCAATAAATATACCCCGATATTGATACGGGGCGAGGAAATAAGGGAAGAGCAAGGGATTGATATGGTTGTAATAAGCGATCTGATTATCTGTTATTACATGTCGAACAGAACAAGGGCATCATTACGTATCAGAATAAAATGTGATTCAATTTTGTAACATCCTAACCTTTGACATTTGACGTATTAGCCACCGTCCATTGTTTAATTAACTTCCCGAAGGAGAACTTTATGTTTTCATAAAAAAATCCGATTCGCTAATTTTATGTTTTCTCGACGTTTCAAGCCATTCTGAATCGAATGAGACCAAATTTGGAAAAAGTATGTGTGTGTGTGTGTGTGTGTGTATGTGAACAGATTTTTTGCCGTAAATCGACGTTTTCTCGAAAACGTCGGCTGGGTCGATTTCAAAAATTTAAAAGCCATTCGATGTATCTCGACGAGAACTATTGTTTGTCAGTTTTGTGCGACGATCGGCCAAGCCGTTTCTTTATAAATGGCAGAAAAGTGAAAAATTTTTCGTCTACGTTTTAGCCCGCAATTCTAAATCGATTTTGAAAATTCAAAAACCGTTCGAAAGATATTGGTTGGGAATCGTGCTGATTAGTTTTTGGTAGAGATCGGCCGGGCCGTTTTCTTGTAATAAAGTTTTTTAAAAAAAAAATCGACGATTTTTATGATTATTTTTTTGACGATAGATACCATAGTCTTCTAGATCATACTAAAATATTACGGCCCTACGACAACTGGTTCAGCTTTAAAAATTCGTCAAAGTTTGCAAAAATCAGTATGGTCTTTTTGGCATTTGTCAAATTAGACTTTTGATCGACGTTTTCTCAAAAACGCCTGAACCGTTTTTAGAAATTTAAAAGCCATTTGATGTATTTCGGTGAGGACTATCGTTTGTCAGTTTTGTGCAACGATCTGACAAGCCGTTTCTTTGTAATTCGAAAAAAAAGTGTTAAACTTTTCGTCCACATTTAAGCTCATCCTACCGAACCGATTTTAAAATATCAAAAACTGTTCGAAAGATATTAGGGAATGGTACTGATTAATTTTAGGTGAAAATCCACCGAGTCGTTTTCTTGTAATTAACTGTTGAAAAAAAAAATTTAAGCCGATTTTCATGGAACTTTTTTTGGCGATATGCATCATGGTCTTATAGAACTTACTGTGATATTACGGCCTTACGACAAGTAGTTTAATTTCAAAAATTTTTCAAACTTTGCTAAAATTATTATCGTTTTTTTAAGTAGGATTGATGAAGTATATTATTTACACATTTTTTTTTATTAAGTCGATTATTTACACATATCGGGAAGTTCATGTAACTTGCCTCAAGGCAAAATACCAAACCAACTAGTTTAAATTACGCTTCTACGAAAATTTTCAAATAAAAAATGTGAAGTTTATACGCGATTTTGAAATAATATCTCACCTTTTCGACAAACTACTGATTAGCACGAATTCTTCAAGAATAAGACTGGCCAAATCGGCTTAGCCGTTTTCGAGTTTTAGTGGATCATTTTATCGAGAGCTCCATTTTTAGATATAAGAAGATATATATATATATATATATATATATATATATATATATATATACATATTCCCATCGTCGTTTATGTTGTCTGCATATGTAAATATTCGCCTGAATTGTATGCTTCTACCATTCCACAATTGTGGACCCTCTTCATGACAAACGCACGTACCTGCTAATTGAAGCGTATATCATTTGTAGTAGGCGAATATATTTGTTGCCTTTGTGATAGCAATTCAACTGTACACTGTCAAATTTAAACCACATACACACAGTCTGTAATTGAATTTAGTCCTTAATTGAAATAATTTAATTTTAACGTGCACAGACAACTTGATATCGAGCAGTAGTGATATAAATTTTCACTCGATAATACCCCAAACAAAAAATCGCTCTAATAAGTAAAAATTGCTCTTCCTCAAAATGCATGAATTCAAATAAAAAATAAATTACTAATATTAGATAAATTCTTACAATAACTAGATGAAAGAGGCATTTAGCCTCAAGGCAAGTTGCATGATCATTCCCATAGGTATGAATTGTTGAAAATTGAATTGATCAATAAGAAGTGAATTTAGCTATGTTATTTAAATAATAAGTTTTTCACTTTTCACTTAGAATGGCAAACACATTTATGATATTTGAAATTAGGTTAATTATAAAGCGCAAAAACGAGTTTGTATGTCCTAAAATCGCAGCCTATTATTCCAAATTTCAATTACTTTTGTAATTTAACTAGTTTTCACACGTCTATAATTTATATATATTATCAATTATCGAGATGCTGAGATTCATTGAAAACACTAACAAAAAATATTTTTTTTTAAATTACAGAGTAATCAGCACGGTATCCACATTATATCATTTAAAAAAAACGTGAACGTAAAATTTTGCACTTTTCTGCAAATTATAAAGAAATGTTTAGACTGATTGTAGCGCAAAGATGATAGATTCGAAGTCCTATCAAATTACATCGAATAGACTTTAAATTTTTAAAATTAATTTGAAATATGGCTTTTGAGAGTCCGCAATTTGTCTGAACTTTTTGTTCGACGTTGAAAGTCATTCTCAAAAATTATTATACAAAAATTAATTATTATATAATAATTGATTATTATATAATAATTGTTATAATTATACAATAAATGCTTTCTAAATCAACTCTGAATTTTGAAAAGTACCTTAAAAATAATGATGATTTAATCCAAAACATTTTAATCGTTTTAAGCAAAAACACAATTTTGTTATTCTCAAGTTTTTGAAAGCACTTCGTTTTTAATGTATGATGTGATTCCACTTGGACAATTAAATGTAACTAAACTTGTTATTCTAAATAATTATATTAAATATTAATTACCAAAAACTAAATATATGTGATGTTTGAAAGTCCGTAAAAAGGCAATTTTATTGCAATCCATTTTTTACAGGTTGTTATTTTATTTTAAGAATCCAGAAAAAAAAATCAGTCAAAACGTTTGAAACGTTTGAAAAGCAAAATTTTTAATTCTATCAGGTGATGAAGTATGGGATCTGAAAAATTTGACAAAACGCGAATGTCTGAACAAATGTTTTTTACACCTTTTTTTTATATTCTTTAATTTAACAAAAATAGTAAAAATCGGTATTTGGGAATGAGCATAGTTGATACTGAACATGAGTCTATAAAAAGTCTTTGTAAAAATTTCAAGTAAATCGGTCCAGTAAAAGTTGAGAAATCGTGGGTATCGTATCCCGTAATGAGGATGATTGTCGTGGTCAAACACGTATAACTCCGAAAATAATTTAAATTTTGAAAAATCCTCTTGTGCACATATTTTTGAATAATTACCATCACAAATTCCTAAAACTTATAGACTAAAATACCCTCCCTTCATTGAGCACATTAATGTTTTACAATAATCACGTAATATTTGAAAACTTTTTGTTGAACGTTGAAACACATTCTTAACAAATATTTTTGGAGCTTGATTCTAGAAATGTTCGTGGCACTTTCTTAAACGCATTTTTCACAAAATAATAATTTCATTTATTACCACAATTTCCATATCCTAAAAGACCCTAAAATCCCTTTATTTTCGACAAAACAGTGTAATTCTCCAACCATTCCTGAATCTACCTCGGTTTCGCGTATATTCAATTACTACGTGCATGGAATGCATCGCAATGTGATTTATGAAATTTGTAATGTATTCAAAATAAAACACACACATTCGACCACTGTTTTTGATATAACTAAAAGGTAGAAATATACCTGAACACATAGACATACACATCGAATGGTTGTTCCGGAATTTCATTTGTTTGAACACTGGTTTTTATGTAGATCTGCGGCGGCGAAATTTGAATTTCATATATTGTTTATGGACGATGATGGTGATAAATTTGAAGGGATTTTGATTAATTGGTAATTGAAAAATAAAATGCGGTTGTGCGGATTTTGGAATTGTGTAGAGGAATTTTGTTCTGCACAATTTCCAATATCTGCAATTAGACGAGAAAGGAAAAATGAGTGTTTTTTAAAGCAAATTCAAGGCTACTTCAAGTTCACTTTTCTTGGATTGTGATGATTGTGCATGGCGATCAAAACGAATCTCTCAAATTATATCAGGATTACAAAATATTATATTTGTATTGGTAATTTCGATTACTTATAATTTTCCTGCTAAAATATTATTTTTCATACATTTATCAATCTCTCATGTGCAATTGTATGTGCAAAATTCACTCTAATATGAAACCTTGTCCAAATCCAATTAGAATCGTGGTGTAACTAATGACATTGTCAAGTGCACAGATGTGCACCCTCCAAACATGTGTCATTTTGTATTGACATTTCAAATTGCGAATGTGGTGCAGTCTATTTGCATATATTAATTAATATAATGTAATATATCACGACAGAGTAAATCCTCGAGCTTTGCATGAGATACCTGACGATCAAAGAAATTCTTGAACATGATCTGTCAAATATGTCCATATACTTCCCGATAAATAATCGACTTAATCGATAAAAAATAAATTAATTTATGAGTGATTAAAAGTATTCCGAGTTGATTTATTACACATAATTGAAAACGAACGTACACGTTACCTCGGAGTATTTTCTAAAAGCAAATTTTCACAAATCAATAATTTTTGTAATTGAACCAGTTTCTGTAGGACTTTAATGGTTTAGTATGTTCATTAAGACCAATTACTCTATCGTTATATCAAGTAAATCATATAATTTTAATTTTAACAAACGTCAAAAAAACTACTCATTTTCTCAAACTCTGATGAATTTTTAAAAATAAACTACTTGTCGTAAGGCCGTAACATTTCAGTAAGTTCTATAAGACCATGATATATGTCGCCAAAAAAAGTTCCACAAAAATCGGTCTAAATTTTGTTTTCAACAGTTCATTATAAGAAAACGGCTCAGTAGATTTTCATCTAAAACAAATCATTTTGATTTTTTAAAATCTATTCGGAAGTATGAGCTTAAATGTGGACGTAAAGTTTAACACTTTTTTCCAAATTACAAAGAAACGGCTCCGTCGATCGTCGCACAAAACTGAGAAACGATAGTCCTCATCTAGATACATCAAATGGCTTTTAAATTTGTGAAATCGGTTCAGGTGTTTTTGAGCAAACGTCGATGTAAGGTCTAATTTCGACAAAAAGCGATACTAATTTTTGCAAACTATGACGAATTTTTAAAATTAAACTCTTGACGTAGGGCCGTAATATTTTAGTACGATCTATAAGACTATGGTATATCTATCGCCAGAAAAAAAAAAAAAATCTTCGGAAAAATTTTTTTCGAGAAAACGACCCAGTCGATCTCTACCACACACACACACACACACTATTTTTCCAAATTTGGTCTCATTCGATTCAGAATGGTTTGAAACGTCCAGGAAAAAACATAAAATTAGCGAATCGGATTTTTTGATGAAAACATAAACTTCTCCTTCGGGAAGTTAAATATTGCTCATGATTATTAGAACTTCAATAAGCGATCACTATTACAACTAACCTAACCTCTATGTCAATCCAGAGAAATTCTAGGGTATTTTTGCAATAGATTCCCCACATTTCACGTAATGTAAACGAAAAAAAAATGGGATCAATAATAGTGTGAAAATGCAATTATTTGTCTTGATTTGTCTTTTGAATCATAATTTCCATCTTCACAAAAATTGAATTATAAAATATTTGTTTACAAAACTGATCGGAAACACGTTGTACTTAATTGTATGTAGACTGAATGTAAAAGAGTTGTACATATGGCATTATCATTCTAGCACAAATGTTCGTATATTCTTGAATTCTTAATCTTTGTAATTTTCAAGTCGTCATCAATGTGGTAATGTATTTATTTATTTATTTATTCATAAGCAAGCCGTAATCAATAATGATAGATATTATTTCAGGCTCTTGTCAAGAAAAATGTCCAAATATTTCCGATTTAATGAGTCTACTTTGATCCCACAATATAAATGACAACCTTCCAAGTTAACAGAACACTGACAAAGAATAGTGTGCTGATTTCTAGTCAAATATTGAGAATAATAAACAAATTTCATAAGTCAATTTCCTTGAATGTATCCCTCAGATACGATACTGTATCTTTTCTTACGCAACAGATGTTAGAATGTTCCCAAAATTTCTTCTTTTGAACATCTTTTCACCCTAGATTTTTGTTGGTAATAAGGCAGAAAACGTATTTTCATATTCTCGAAGCGTTTCCAGAAAAGTACACACAAGATACACGTTCGAGCAACACATGTGAGTGAAAATCGTTTGCGGAAAATCTGTTACAATGACCAAATCAATATACTTGAAAAAAAAAAGGTAGATACAGATGTATATGGAAATTAGTAGGTATTATAGAATTATCAGGATGGATTGCGAATAGTTTTACTATTCAAAGATGGGGAATAGGGGATCTATTTATACTAAACTCTGTTATTTGCATTTTGGAAATATACACCACCACAATGTATAAATTGTATTAAATTCGTCCTGCCAGATCCTAGTCATGTTGGGTTTATGATGTTAAGCTCCCCGGAACGATTAGCACGAATTGTTAAACCTCGGATATACTGTCTATCTATATAAAATAATATATATATATATATATATATATATATATATATATGTGTGTGTGGAGTATCCCAGAACTCAACGTCAAAGCTGCAGTATTGATCTTAACTTAAATCTTAAAAAATGGAAAAGTAATATCTAACGTAGTTTGAAAATTGCGATCTTTCTAGTACAACCTCAGAAATTTATCTGTCACCATTTTTTGGTTATTTTGAATAATTTTCGTTATTTTTGTTTATTAAACTCTTCTAGAATATAAATAACACGTCATAAATAATGACAGAATTGCCTGAAGCCTGAAGCCTGAAGACTTTTTGTAGAACTATGAATTTAAAATCTAAATGGTAAGGAATTTTGAGGCACTTCTTTAAAAAAAATGTGTAAAAGGTGTGTAGCAAGTACCATCAAAAGTTGACAAATTTAACCAGGATTCTAAAATAGTGAAATACTTAATGATTTTATAGTTGAAAATTTTCGAGTAAAACAATAAATAAACCGAAAAATGACTCGATTTTTGCTAGTTGTATTAAGGATCGACTTTGAAAGCCTTTCAAATTTTTAAATTTTAATTTCATTTGACAAAAAGTCTCAATTCTTGGAAACTAGAAGCAACAAACAAAAATTAATAAAAGTTAACCACGATAACCAAATTATGGTCATAATTTCACCGAAGGCATTTGCATTAGAAAAGTCTTAGATTTTGGCATAAGGCTTTAGATTATTACATAAAGCCTTGGATTATGAAAATCCATAATTGAATTTTTGAACATAAAGCCTTGGATTTATCCAGGTTGAAAAAAAGTCATGGATTTTGAAAATAATACCTTCGATTTATCTACACTAGAGTAGAAGCCATGAATTTTGCAAATAAAAAGATGGATTCTAGAAATGAAACCATTATCTTTGCTTGTATTTTGGCATAACCCTTTGAATTTTTAAAAAAATCTCTAGAATTTATCAATGCATTTGGAATATCGAAACTCAATTTGAGACTTTTTCAAATACTTTTTTTTTATTAAAATCGATGACATCTCACAAATTTATCCCTTTTCATCCAGAAGATAATTCTAATTCGTTTGTTTAATAAATTTTACAATTTTATAACAAAAGTTCATAAATCTCTATCATTGCATTAAAAGCTCATAATTTCCAAATAACTTGAGATAATTTTTTTTTAATTTTTCAGAACATTTAAAGTCAATACTATTACTCGGTTTCGGCTTGACGTTGAGGTCTGGGACACCCTGTATATATATATATATTTATATATATATACATACATATATATGTGTGTGTGGATAGAATAACAAAAGAATAATGTGTGAGTAGATTATATATTGTGGAAGATAAATAGTGTTATATAAATATAAATATTATAGAGAGTGTCATTAGAGACAATAAACGAGTAATTAGAAATGAGGTGTGTTAATAGAGACAAATCAAGTTAACAAGTATTTATATATATGATAAACAGTAATCGTATAAATTTGTCCATCACAAAAATGCAATAAACATGTAATATATTTCCTATCGTGTTATATAACTTGACAAATCGAACCAGCATCAGCAATTCCTTTTAAGAATAAATATCTAGACACACTCAAATACTATATATTTATTTCCCCAAAGAGGGGCTGCTGGAAGGAAGGGGTTTGTGAAATCATTTTTGCATATCCTGCAGGGATGTGTGACCGTGATAAAAATGCAAAAACCACCCATTGACAAAAATCTACCCCTCTAACTCCAACTGGTCCTTTTGGATTTCCTCGTTCTCATTTCGAGTTATTGACATTTGAAACTCTGAGGGTTGTTGACATTAGTAGAAGAAAAATAGATGGATGTTATGCTCTTGAGAAAAATAGAATGATTCTGATCGATAAATGATTACAAAAACAGTATTTTCTCCGTATTTCATTATTGTCGAGTACAAATTTAATTTATTTAAATTTATAACACCGTGTCTTATATAATATTAGAATGAAATGTGCTCGCTTTGTGATGTTCTGAATGATCTTGGAATGTCGTGCTAATCTCTTATTATGAATTAGTTTCAGGACAAAAGGACTTTGAAGACGGTATTCATTAATTCATGAATAAATGCATATATATATATATATATATATATATATATATATATATTATATCTGTGTGTATATGATGCGGAATCATTTGTCGTATTGTCGTCATCCCAGGGACAATAATGGCCAAGATTAACTATTGTATGGTGTGACGAACAATTGTTCCCAGGAATATATAATTAATCCTGTGTACATATAAAATAGGCATATACATATACATACATTGACACTCCATACACACTGTAATGTTTGATGACAAATACTAAAACTGTTACCAATTTTAAAATAAATTTTATAGATGCATTGATGTTGCATTCACTTGCCCTGCATTTTCTTTCCAGATTCTTTTTGGCATACCCTTTATATTACTAATTAATAAATAATTTCCTAAAATACATATCGTACATGCATTTTTTTTTCAATTTAGTGAATGCCAAATTGTTATATTCAATATGTGCTGAATACATGCAAGAAAAAATGTGTTCTAAATTTTGAACAATCAAAGTTTTATGACAAATGTGATATAATATAATAATTTAGTTTTAAATCGTGATACATAATAAGCATAAGACAGTAAGCAAACTAATAGCATCGTGCCTTAAAAAAATTTGGTGGAACTTTCAGTATCAAAATGAGATATTCGAAGAAACAAAAAAATTTTTTGTCCAAGAACAATTTTTTGTCAACGCAAGCAGAATTTTTTTGAATCGTTCAAATCGTATGCTCCGTTCTCTAAGAAACTCGATTCCTATTTTCTGCACTCTTTACTACGTATCTCCGAAACGGCTGGACCTGCCTTTGCCAAAAACTAATCAGCACATCTCCCTATCAATAGGCATCGAATGTTTTTTGAACTTTTCAAATCGGTTCATCCATACGCCCGAAATCGTCGACGAAACACACACACACATTGTTGAGTTAATTAAATTCTAATAATAAATCAATTTTCACACAAATTTCTCTGAAAATTCACAACTGTTATTTTGCACATTTTTTTTGTTTGAAATTCATAACTGCCTAAATTTATTTAAATTTTCAAAAATTTAATATTATGTATCTAAAATGTGATCTGTAATATTGCCTATAACATAAGTTGGATATATTAAAATATATTTTTCCATTTTGAATTCGTCAAAAATATTATTTTTATGAACTATTGAATTTTTTATGTTAAATTTAATATGTCACTTTGTCTTGTGATTTATAATGTTGAATGAATGTTGAATGAATCTGATCTGAATCTTAAATCGATTTGTATCGAAGTTTCCATTAATATTTAAAACTGTCATTTCACTTTTTTTTTAGTTTATAACTGTCAAAATTTATTGAAATTCTTAAAAATTATATATTTCTAATATTAAATGAGATATTGAATAAAGCCTATCACCTAAGTTGGATATATATGCACACGATGAGCAAATAAAGTTTAAAATCGGTTCAGTAGTTTAGGAGTTTATTGAGGACATACATCGTGACACAAACATTATATATATTGGGGTGGTCCTTGACATGGATAATTTTGAATTTTTTTACTTCCAAGGCCTCAAATGATAAAAACGAATCCTCTGAAAGTTTTAGCTCCTAATATTAACATTAAGATAGTTCGCAGTCCAACCAAAGATTCTTAGAGAAATAAAATGGGTAAAATTCCATTTGTTTTTTAGAATTTATTAACTTAGCGAAAAGTGAATCAAAATTTTGAGAATAACATTGTATTTGCTTACTTTGATCATAAATGAAAAATTACAACAAAAATTTGATATATTTTATAAAATAAGTATTTAATTAGGAAGAAAAACCAAAAAACTTTGGTTGGAGTGCAGACTATCTTAAAGATACCATTAAGAGCTAGAACTTTCAATGAAATTGTTTTTATCAATTTGGGAGCAAAGAAATTCGAAAATATCCATATCAAGGACCACGCTAATATATGTATATATATATATATATATATCCATATCCAAGCGATAGTTCGGCTCATCCAGCTTATAAATTATTTCTATAATGTAATAATCCTCGCATTTAATATTCAAGCCGAGTACGTTGAAGAGATCATAAATGCAAAATTTATGAGAAAAACGTGTAAAGAATCCTCAAGCAACCCATATAATCATATACGAGACTTTACTATTCTTAGTAAAATCAAGATTCGTCCTATCTGTTCCGACAAAACAGACCGACGCAGTTTCATTTCAATGAGACACTTAATTCAATTTGCTCTACAACCCTTCCTGGGGATGAAGTTGGTCCGATGTACATTGGAAAACCAACCCCTGAAGGACAAAAACCCCTGTTTTAAATACGTGGACAGTGCGGTGAAAAAGTATGGATGATATAAAGGTGATATATTGTATAGATCTCATTTTAGCCACTTCATTGTGGCGAGCAAATTTTGTTAATGCCAGATGATGAAAGTGTAAAAATTACAAAAAAAAATTAAGCAAAGAAATGACTTTCCAAGCTTTTGTGCAAAATTTTGGTGAGAAACCACAAGTATGTTTTGTGTCTAATGTATATTTTTTATATTTGGCCAAGATTTTTTTACACCAGGTACAATTTTAGACATGATCAAAATAGATTACGTGATGAAACTATTAACTGAAGCTTATACAAGAATGATAAGTTAAATATGCAAATTAATTTTCTTGTAGATATAATAAGAATTTTTACCAACTTAGCATGTATTACAATCGTTACAATCAACTTTAGAAACGTTATAGGTAATTATATCTTCTAAGATTTTAAAACAAAAAAGAAACTAAAGTTCTCAGAAATGTATTGAATTATTATAAAACCTTAAAAACTTTGTGATAAATTATTTTTTGGAAATAATAAGTAAGAAAATACATATCATGCATTAAAATTAAAAAATTTAACGTTGACATCTATTGAAAAAAATAGAAAATCAAATACAGAAAAAAGCAATATAATTTCAATCCAAACCAATTCAAAACGTGAAACACATAATAATTTTAAATCACACTTCGACACTATTCAGCCAATTTTTACACAAAGAAAAATTGTGAGATTTGCTGAAACTTTGGCGAACATAGTTTTAAATAGACTTGGATTTTGGATTTTGGATTTTTGGAATTATGAATATGTTCATTTATTCTCTTGTAAATATAATGAGAAATTTTGCCAATATAGCAATCGGTTATTTTATATTTAGGAATTTAAGATTTAAGAACTAAACGATTTGTCTAAATTACAAACTAAAGCAAAACATTCTTCGGTAATTTTTTGAATCATTATAAAACCATAAAAGCTTTGTGAAATTAATCCAGACTTAATAAGTCTGTGCAAGTGGTATAACTACATACTTTTAGATCAATTCTTTTGACAATATTAATAAAACACTAGTGGTGTATGGCATCGTGCCTTAAATCAAATTACTGGAACTTCCCGTATCGTAACAAAATGTTCGAAGAATATTTAATGTTTTCAAATAGATTATTATAAATATTGTAACATTGTCTAATATTTATAAGAATTATATAAACTGAATTGCAAAGTTGAAATTATTTGTTTAAAGTATATTAGAACTTTAGTCAGAATTACAATTAAAATTTGAATTATTTTTGATATACAAAAAAAAAAAATTCTTGAAAAAGAAACTGAAATATTTTTTTTTCCAAAAGCAATTATTTTGTTAAAACAAGCAGAAAGTTCTTTGAATCTTTCAAATCGGGCGCTTAGTTCTCTCAAAAACTGCCATTTTTTGCACATTTAGCTCTATATCTACCAAACCGCTCGATCTGCCTTTGCAAAAAACAAATCACCACTTCTCCCCGTCATTACGAACTTAATGTTTTTTTGAATCATTCAAATCCCATACTCCGATCTCTCAAAAACTCGATTTCTATTTTTTGCACTGTTTGCTCCGTTTCTCCGTAACGGGTGGACCTGCCTTTGCGAAAAACTAATCAGCACATCTCCCTATCAATAGGAATCGAATGTTTTTCAACCATTCAAATCGGTTGATCCATGCGCCCAAAAACGTGGACCAGAATTGTATCCATATATACGAACACACACACACACATCCATTTTTTCTGAGGTAAGCCAAAATGTTCAGAAACCTTCAAAACGTGAAGAAATGTAAAAAGTTTCAATTTTGATTTTGCGACGATTACAATTACCCTACGAGAAGTTAAAAATGTGTCTTACATCTTTTGCCCTCTACTTTAAAATAGCAACGTAAAAAGTACCAAATTTTACATAACACTCCTATTTTATCCTAGAATTTGTCTCTTAGGTTTAATCTTCTGACTAACTAGTTCCGGAATAATATTCCAGTACATTGGCCTTACGAAAGAGTAGACGTTTCTAGAAATTAATCATAATTTCATTAATTAACTCCAGATAAATTCTTAATAGAATCTGGAGGAAACCCCGGAGAAACTGCATAAAGTCACGAATCATCTAACGAAATACTCAATCTACTGTCCTAGAAATATCTCTCAATATATATATCCACCGAGAATACATCTCCCGGCGTCTTATACAGCACAAATCGCTTTAAGCAGAATTCTTCAACGCGGAATCGTCTGTGATTCTAATTGAATTCCGTTTGATTCCTCCGATAGTCTTTTGTATAAAGGACAAAAGCTTTTCCCGTTCACAGTTCGAATTGATCATTAAAAATTTATTGCAAGTTCAAACAGTCGACGCATTAAAAATTACAGATCAATGGAAGAAGAAACTAGCGGTGTATGGCATCGTGCCAAGGCAAATTGCTGGAAATTCCCGTACCGTAATAAAATATTCGAGAAATTTTAAACGTTTTCAAATATATTATCACAAACACTGTAACTTTCATTATTTTTGCTATATTGTTATATCTGAGCAAATCAAATGTAAATCATAAATCAATTTATCTCTAGAACATTAACAACAATCGTCATTTCATTTCGATTAAATTTCAAAAAAAAGTTGCCTAATTTACACAAAATTGAAAAAGTGCTCCCGTATAGTTACAGTCTAAACGCATTTGCAAATAATTCTGCGCAACATTTTTACTTATACTGTGCTTAGCTTGGCGGCATTTTCACATTTTTCAATAGCTTTCACAAAATTGAAAAAGTGCTCCAGTACAGAAACAGTCTAAACGCACTTGGTGCACAGAAACAGTCAAAGCACCAGAGTGGCGCTTAGACTGTGCTTAGCCTGGGTAATTTTTTGAATTTATAATCCAAAATTACAAAAATATTTTATAAGAAATAAAAAAAGATGTAATAATTTTTTATCTTGAAAAGTTTTTTGCAGAAAGCAGAAAGTTTTTTAGATCATTCAAATCGGACGCTTAGTTCATTCAAAAACTGCCATTTTTGCATATTTAGCTCTGTATCTTCAAAATGGCTGGGCCTGCCTCTGCCAAAAACTAATAACCACTTCTCCCAGTCGTTACAAATTGAATGTTATTTATATTATTCAAATCCGATACTCCGTTCTCTCAAAAACTCGATTTGTATTTTCTGCACTCTTTGCTCCGTGTCTCCGTAACGGCTGGACCTGCCTTTGCCAAAAACTAATCAGCACATTTCCCTATCAATAGGGATCGAATGTTTTGTAAACCATTCAAATCGGTTGATCCGTGCGCCCTAAAACGTAACCGAAAAATTGTATCAATACGCATACATATCCATATACATACATCCACACACATCCATTTTTTCTGAGGTATGCCAAAATGTTCAGACACCTTGAAAACGTCGAGAAATGCAAAAAAATTCATTTTCGATTTTCGGCCCATTACTATAACTACGGAAAGTTAAAAAGTTCTGGTAAAAGTTTAAGGAAAATGACTTATTAGTAGATGCAAGAAAATGGTAATGGTAATTCAAGAGAAGTTTAATAGTAATTTTTTTAAATTTATATATATATATATATATATATATACTAGCAAACCCGACGAACTCCGTTTCGCCACCAGATGGTTTCGTGAGAAAGATGAAGAAATTTTTTGTTTGTTTTATATTTGAAAAGGAAAAATTTAATTTTATTATACAACAGTAATGAATTTATTTCGATTACAAAAATGAAGTATTTTTTAGTTGAACTTCTCTAAGTAAATGAAAGTGAATCCATAATTAATTCGCAAATTTTCAACTAATTTTCTTAGCTATAAACGAAACGAAATCGTTTTGTGCGTTCTGGAGTTATATCGTCAGGAAGGAAAACCCGACTTATTTATATATATATATAGAAGATAATCTATTTGAAATTATTTAAAACAGTTATTGATTATTTTTATTACTCGAATTTTTAATTACGGTGCGGGAGTTCCAGCAGCTTGCATTAAGGCACGATGCCATGCACAACTAATTTTCTTAGCTATAAACCTTGCGGAGCCCGAGACCTTTTCAACGAATACAAAATTGTCGAAATCGGTTCGTGCGTTCTGGAGTTATTTCGTCAGGAAGGAAAACCCGACTTATTTTTATATATGTAGAAGATAATCTTTCTGAAATTATTTAAAACAGTTATTGATTACTTTTATTTCTCGAATTTTTAATTACGGTGCGTGAAGTTCCAGCAGCTTGCATTAAGGCACGATGCCATGCACAACTAATTTTCTTAGCTATAAACCTTGCGGAGCCCGAGACATTTCCAACGAATGCAAAATTGTCAAAATCGGTTCGTGCGTTCTGGAGTTATTTCGTCAGGAAGGAAAACTCGAATTATTTTTATATATATAGAAGATATATATATATATATATATATATAATTTTATAATAGTGTTCGGATCAAATTCTCCTCTTTAAATCAAATATTCAAAATTCATCCCTCAAATATATGCGGGCAACTTCTTCAGAATAAAACAACCTACCACCTTTATAAGGGCGTCTTTTAGCAATTTGATACATCCATTTCACTGCACGCTCCTTTGGTCTTGAGACGATCAAAGGTTTTTCCATCTTCTTGTTCCGAGATATTTTCTACCACATCATAGGGCGAAAAAAAGAGAAAAATTCGGAAAAGCGTTTTTCAAAATACGGATAAAAAGTTTGGACTAGTGGAAGATGGATGTAAAACTTTGAAAAGATAAAAAAAATAAACTTTTTTTTTTGATCAGCAATAGTTTTGTTAATTTACCAGTTGTCTAATTTTCTACCACATCATAGGACAAAAAAAGAGAAAAATTCGGTAAAGCGTTTTTCAAAATACGGATAAAAAGTTGGGATCGGTGATAGATGATTGTAAAGATGTAACATTGAAAAGAGAATAAAAATAACATTCTTTTTAATAGCAATAATTTTGTTGATTTACCAGTTAGCTGGGAAAAAAGTACATTAAATAGTAATTTGAACATTGAGGAAATACTGTCCATAAATCTTTAGGTTTCAAGATATTTTCTACCACATCATGAGGAAAAAATAAAGAAAAATTTTGGAATTTGGAGAAGCGTTTCTCAAAATACGGATAGTAATACACTTAAATGTTTATAGATAGGCATATAGATATCAAAACGTACAGTATTATATTTAATTACTTACAATGATACTATATTAGCTAACAAGTTTAAAGTAATTGTAACTAACAAAAACAAATAACAAATTTAAAATATTGTTGCATAAAAACAGATCAGTACAATAAAATGATAAACTAAAAGTTAAATCGTTAAATCGTAACTAAAAGTTAAATATAAAATTATATAGTTATATATAGTTATATAACTGAATTGTTAAGGAAAACAAAAACAAAGTCATGCCTGGAAAACCAGGAAAATTTTGAATTTTTTGGTTGAAAGAAAGGTGAATCCAAGATTTGGAAAAAATAACGAAAACAAAACAAAGTATTAAAAATATTAAAAATAAATCCAAAAAATATAAAAATGAAGAAAATAATGAAGGTAATAAAATCTGAATATTTAAAAGCATTTCAAATATTGAAATAGAGGTCGCAATCAAAAATTGATAAAAAATTTGAAATAATTTGATATTATGAGAAGTATCATATAAGTAACTAGTAGAAGGGCAAAATTGTGTTTATTTCCACAAAGAAGATTTGAAATAATAAAAACAGATTCTGCAAATTTTTATTCTAAGATCACTTTATGCAGAATGACAAGAGAATTTAAAGTATTATTTTCATTAAAAATATGTTCCGAAAACATGGTCTTACATTGATTTGGATGTATTGATTACATATATGTACAATCATTCTCTTGTAAATATATTGTTAACATTCACCAATATAACAATAACTGCAATCATTACAATTTAATCTGTCATCATTTACTATAGAAAAAATAGCCAGAAATTAAAAAAAAATTGAAATTATTCATATTACGAGAAGTATCACGTACTAACTCGGCACAAAATACAGGATTACAAAGAGGATTTATAATGTTAAAAACAGATTCAGAAAATTATTCTAAGATCATTTTATTCAGAATGACAAGAGGACTTAAAGTATTAATTACACTAAAAATATGTTCCGAAAACATGGTCTTGCATTGATTTGGATACTTTGATTACAGATAGGTTCATTAATTCTCTTTTAAATATATTGTTAACATTCACCAATATAACAACAACTGCAATCGTTACAATTTAATCAGTCACCATTTACCATTGCAAAAAAGGCATAAATTCAAAAACAATTGAAATAATTCATATTACGAAAAGTATCATAGACTAACTAGGCACAAAAGAAAAGAATTACAAGGAAGATATTCAGAATGATAAAAACAGATTCTGCAATTTTTATTCTAAGATCACTTCATGCAAAATGATAAAAGTATTATTTAAACTAAACGTGGTCTTGCATTGATTTGGATGTTTTGATTACAGATATATAATCTTATTATATGATTTATTTATTTTTACTTAAATGGCAACTTGTACAGTAGCAAATAAGTTTTACTTCAATCGCGTGTGAACCTTACGCGCACTCTTTTTTTATCAGCTGGGAGTAAAGTAAATTAAGGAAGTCTCTTCTACCTTGTTAATTCAAAAAAGTCGACTTTTTTTATTTCGTATTTTTTATTTTGCAACGGGAGTCTGTTCTCGAACAAAAAGATAAATTTTATGGCCCTGGAATTGCAGATTGATTGTAAGTAACTTTTTTCCAAGAGCATTAATATCTTTGACTACGATTTTCCAAAAGTTTTGTTTTTGCAACCGGTCGACCTAATATCTCAAAAAGTAATTAATCAATTGACTAAAGTGATATATCAAATTTTGTGAAAAACATGCCTCGCTATCGTTTGATACCAGTTTATTAGATTTTGTTCATTTCAATCATTTTTAAAGCAACAAACAAACAATTTTGTTTTTGTGCTTTGTGCAATGATTTCGTGTTTAAAAATATTGTCTAAAATCGGTTTTTAAACCATTTAAGAACCGTCTATTTCCCCGTCTATATATAATACAAGAGAAATGTTCCTACAGCATTCTTGAAAACGCATTTCGCGGTCTCGGGATTTTGAATAAAGGAATCATTTTTATTTTATACCTCACTCTCTCACTTTATTTTATATTTAGGGATCGCATTTTACCTTCTATAGAAGGAGTAGATACTTTGAACTGCAAATCGTAAACGTAGAAAAAACCTTCAAAAGTTATTCGTTTTAAGAAAATAGTTAAGAAATTAAATTAATAGCTCAAAGTACATAGCAATATTTATATTTAGGAGTTATTTTCTTAAAGGCAGATCGTAACACAGACCTTAAAAAATCGTCTGTTATAGCATCATTTGTACAATGCAATTATTATAAACATTATTTACAAATTAGTTCATTTATTAATTTTTATACATAGTAGTGCAAACTAATATTCAATTCATACATTTTTAACTTCCCGTAGTTATAGTAATCGCAAAATAATCGAAACTGAAAATTTTTATATAATTTATGTTTAACAGGTTTCTGAACATTTTGGCATACCTTAGAAAAAAATGGATATGTGTGTGTGCGTGTGCGAATACAAATTTTTGTCGACGATTTCGGGAACACCGATCAACTGATTTGAATAATTCAAAAAACATTCGATTCGTATTGATAAGAAGACGTGCTTATTAGTTTTTGGCGAAGGCAGGTCTAGCCGTTCCGAAGATACGGGGCAAAAAGTTCTAAAAACGGTAACTCAGTTTTTAAGAGAACGGAGCGCCCGAATTTATTAATTCAAAAAACATTTTACTTGTATCGACAAGATGAAGAACTGATCAAATTTTTGGGAAGGCAGGTCCAGCGGTTAGAAACTCTCAATAAAAATAAGTTAGAAAAATGTCATTTGGCGGTCAAAAATGATTATTCGACATATGTACATCAAATTATCAGGTGTTTTATAGAGATTTTAATAATGTGCACTCATTTTGTGCAAATTTTTTGTGTTTCGTACCAAGATTTTTAATTACGGTACGGAAAGTTCCAGCAATTTGCCTTAAGGCACGATGCCAAACACCACCAGTTAATTTTTATAAATAGTAGTGCAAACTAATATTCAAATCAAAACTTCTTACTTTTTGCTTCAAAACAAAGATTAACCTACGGAGACTACAGACTATACAAAACAAAGCTTTACGACTAACACTTAAAGGGAATAAACGGAAAAGGATTATTATGGTCAAACAGCTGTATCTCCAAAAATAACTTAATTTTTAAAAAATCCTCTGGTACACATATTCTTAAACTTAAATAGTTAAACATTGAAAATATAAATAAAATGATGTTTAAGTGTAACCAAAAAATATTAAGAGTCATTTTTTTGCAAAAACCATATTACCAATTTTAGCTAGTAAAAATATTACTAGTATCTAATAACAATCAACTATAAAAATATCATTGAAATTCATAGATGAGTTTTTATTACCGTAGACATAAAAATCTGTATCAAAAAGGTATGTTTATTTATGCAAACATCCTATACGTCGTAAAACATAGGCATAAAATACTATGGATAAAACTATATGCGTGATTTTTTCCAGAAAAGTCCGGAAAATCGTAAAAAATCCGGACTCGCCATGTATATGCTAATGAGAAGACTTACGTCGTGTTTTGTTGTTGCAATATCATAGTCGTGCGAAATATATGCCAATTGCCATTTTGCAAAAAAGGTTGCATAATATACATAGGAAAATATTTTTATATAAATATACATATATATATATGTACTATTAGGGTTTGAAATCTTTTCTTTGAATTGGGTACTTGTCTATTTTTTGCGTCGGTAAATCCGCACATTTGAATATAACGAGAGTGTATCGTTTTGAAATTGCGGTGTTTTTACGACAAATAAAAACAGGGAAAAATAGTTTGGAGGAGAGGTATGCAAATGCATTCAGTATATATATATATATATATATATATATATATGTATATATATACAGGGTGTCCCAGAACTCAGCGTCAAGCCGAAACAGGAAGACAGTGTTAATGAAAAAAAAAAGAAATTAAATTTATCAGATGGATTTGAGAAAATCATGAGCTTTAAAGTACAACCTAGAGAGGTTTGGTGAATTAATCAATATTTTTCGGTTATTGTAGTTAATTTTTACAAATTTTGGTCATTCAAAATTTCGAACCGTAATCGTAAATAACATAATTATGATCGCAGTAAAAAAATATTGGCAAAAACCCTCAGTTTTCTATAATTATGACTATTTGTACTATTTAAATTTATAATATGTAAATAAATTCAAAATTTGACAAATTTGAGAGAAAAAAGTATGAAGAAAAAAGTGTTAAAAAATGCTAGGAAGTTCCATTAAAATTTAGCGCATGTAATCAGAATTCTAAAATAATACAATACTTGTTAGTTTTATACTAAGTAAGTATCTAAAATAAAAATAATTTAATATTAGAATATATTTTACAAAATATCAGAGTTTTTTTAAATGTTCAAAAAACGAAGATAATGATAAATCATAAAAAGAAAAACATAACTAAAATGAATTAATAAGTAATAACAAAAATTAATTAATTGAACTTTATATTTGTTAATTGTTATATTTGTTAATTAATTGAATTTATAAGTGTTTATAAATTATCACAATGTTTAATTGTATCTTATGTGAAACAAATGTCATAAAATTTTATAATCGATAATAATATATATAGAAGAAATAAACAATTATTCCAGAAAAAACTCCAAAACTTAATATAGCTATTGTTATAATCAAATTTATATTTTGTATAATATTCAAAATTCAATATCAAAAATACTAAAAAAAATATTTGTTCACAACATTTTTTATAAATATACAAATTTTAATTTAATTTAATATAATATAAATAAATATATAATAAAATTAATTTAATTTAATATAATATAAAGAGGTTTAATTATATGTATTTTAAGAATAATGAAAAGCGACATTTTCCAATTGAATCCGTATATCAAAATTAAAATAGTGTATTAAAAAAAACAATTTAAACTGATTTTGGATTTAAAAATCCTCTACGTGAAATAAATTTTTAATAATTTAGGCTAGTGCACAAAATTGAGTAAATATGATTGTATTTTATTAGGCAACTGATTAAAATTGAAACATATATAAAAAATAAAATTTAATAATAGTATATAAGCCAAAAACCATAACTGATTGAAAAAATTATATCGTTGATTGTTAATTTGTGATTTTGTTTGTTGATTTTTGATTTTAATGATTTTACGAGAAGAAAATTGACCTCATTCGAAAGTGTTATCATTATTGAAGTAGAGTCTTCAATAAAATATGGCATTTATTATTAAACAAATATTTGCATATATCATCTTCCTTTATTACTTGTCAGTAATTCCAAGGTATTGAACCGTGTTCAATGCTCTCATAATGATCTCATTGAATTTATGAGCTGCCAATATATAATTTTCATCGTATGTTTTCAACTTAATCAAAAGCCATGACTAATAACAAGAATTATATGCCATCTTGGTACGACAACTAATCTTTAAGAAAATTACAAGGCGTTCTACATAGAGAACATTTCCTAGAATGGCATCTGTAATTTAACTTGGAAATGAAAGTCATGGAGGAAAATTTGAATAGGTGAATTAATAGTAAATGTAAGATAAACATCAAAAATATTTAGGACAACCATTGGGTTGCCTCTGAAAATCTAATAAAGAAAAGTTACATCACAAAATATATAAGCTATTTCGGCTGAAGAAAAATTCAAATATGTAAACTTCAAACTATTTTTAAATTTTCTATCAAAATATTTTATTCAAGGTAATTTATTTTATCTCGAGTAGTTTTACATCGATAGTAATATTTGATCAGAACTATAAATTTCGAAAACATTCGCCACATCCATTCCAAACAATTAAATTTATTGCAAACGTCGCAAAAATTTACGATGGATATGAAATAAAATGGCATTTTGAAAATATTATGCCCTGTTAAAAATTTATTGCTTTCGGTGTAATAATCGAATAAATGGTTGTAAAACATATATATATATATATATATATATATATTTATATATAAAAGATTCTTAATCGACATTTAAAAAAACTACTTTTCGAACTAAAAATTGAACTTAAATTTAAAAAAGACGTGGGCCAAAGGGTATGGGCGTGTTTCCATACAGAATTGGCCCCACTCTGGTATTTAAATTATTTAGATGTCATTTTATAGGTATTTTCGAGAAAATTCGATATACCAAATTTCAAATCTGTAGCTCATCATTTGGCCGAGATATCAGTGAAAACATGTGAAAGTGGCCCCTTTTTTCAAACTCACTTTTTGTCGGAAATATGAGAGATATCGAAAAACTGTTTACGTCATTCTATTTGTACTGATCTTGTCTATATTATTTATAATGAATAATGTTAAAAAATTGTCATTAACTAGATGAAAAGATGAAAATAAGACCCTTTTTGTATAAAAAATATGAATAAAATAATTTCACTGATTTTCATTGATGTCGTAACTTTTACAGATTCGTTAATTAATTGTCAATTAATTTTCAGTCACAATTTAAAAAAAAAACTCAAAATACAGTAAAATTTGACAGGGTTACAAATCACATATTTTTAGACTCATTCTCAAAAAATATGGATGTTTATGAAAATAATATATATTATAATAAAAAAAATAATATTGAATAAAGAAAAATCTGACTTTTGACTCAAAATTTTTCTGGGATAAATTCTATCTTCTGAAATAAATTAAGTATTTAGAGACATTACAAATTTCAAAAACCCCAAAAAAAATCAATGAAAGTGTTCTAGATGGCGACTATAAATTTGACCTCATTATGAATTTTATTGTACAAAATTAGAGATTGTCGAGTACTATATAACATTCTAAATCAACTGAAGATTGTACTCCTAAACTACTAAACTTGATTCAACTTATTTGCAAACAAAGATTAAAATAAGTTTTCAACAAATAATGAGAAGCGTGCCAGAGCAATGTGCGGCCGGGCTAGCTAGTATATATATATCTATAAATATATATATATATAATACGAATAAAATAATTTCATTATTTTTGCATGAAGGTCGTACCTTTGACAAGTACGTTTATTAATTGTCAATTAATTTTCAGTCACTTTGTAAAAAAAAATCAAAATACAGTGAAATCTGCCAGGGTCAATCAGATATTTTTAGACTAATATTCAAAAAATTTATATTTATAATAATGATATATATTGAATAAAAAAGGTAAGTCATACCGATTTTAGGTGTGAAAATTTTCAACATAGATTAAAATATTAATAATTTAAAATAATTTAAGAAATCTAGGAAAAAGTCCAACATCACAAGTAAAAATCTGACCTCATTATGTATTTTATTGTACAAAATTAGGAGTTCATGTTCAAATAGAAAACATTATTAGTTAAACAAACTAGAGATTGTTGAGTACCATATGAAATTTTAAACCAATTAAAGATTGTAATCCTAAACTACTGAACTTGATTCAACCCATTTGTGAACAAAGATTGAAACAACTTTAGAAAAGTGAGGATCGTGCCACAGCAATGCGCAGCCGGGCTAACTAGTATATATATATATATATATATATATGTATATATATATATACACACACATATATATATATATATCCCAATACTCGAAATAACGATTCGGAACGAGATGCTAGCAATTTGCTAGCATTCTTCCATATAATGTTTTATTTACCGACCATTAAAAATCGCCATAGTGACCATAAAGGAAAGTTAGTGGGGTGTCCTGACGATAATAATTCAAAATCGAATTCCATTAGAACTAATATAGTACATATATATCAATTGCAAAAAATATATAATTGAAAAATTATAGTAAAAAATAGTCAAGGTAAAATAGATTAAATTAATACCAAACTCAATTCATAATTTCCTAAAATCTTGTAATTTTTAGGGGAATTTAGGAGTAAAAATGTTAAGAAGATAATTCTGAATTTTCGAATCCTTGTGCGTTTTGACTAATAATGTAAATCTTTCCAAAGTACTATCCTTATTGAAAAGGTTGGAGATTTGATTTTTTTAGAAGCAAATAAATATATACATTTAGATTTTTTTCAGAACATAGATACTATCTAGTATTATCAAACCATCATCAATATGTATAAAATATTTATTTAAAAATGAAATTCATAAAATCTCTTTTAAAAAAGGAATTTCAACAAAATTTACGATTTTTTTCAGTAAACAGCGCGATTGTGAGTCTTGCATATAAATTGGGAGTGACTACAAGAGTCAATTATTAAATTAATGTTATAAAATAAAAATGAGTAGAACTTTACAAAATCATTAGTGTCAAAAAAAACTTTAGTATATTTATCTTAGAATTTTTGGTATTGGTAGAAATAGGTAATTCAAAGTGCTGGTATATCTAGATTAATAACCCCAAAATATGGCCCATAGATTAAATTTATTTTGAAGACATTCTATCATTTTCTTAATTTTCATGATTTTACTAAATTTATAAATGAGAACGTAAACAATTAATTTAGAATATTCCTTAGATCCTTTTATATAGTTATGTCTAACAGTCTATTTCCATGACGCTGTTATTTTGTTTCTAAACTACTAAACTTATTAATTGATTGTGGTATCCATAATTTGATTAAACACCGTTGATAAGAGTATTCAGATTATCATATTTTAATCGTTATAAACGATGAATGCTATAGCATCCACGTCAAGTTTTACGCTTGCCCAAGCTAATTAGTGACTACCAAGATAATACCAAAATACCCCAAAAATCAGTCATTAACTTGACTTGTACAATACCCACAAAATCGTAAGGTTATATAAAATAAATTCAAAATAATTGACAATTGCATTCATGTCTATAATGAATGCTATAGCATTCGAAAACGTGTTAAGTTAGTATTAGTAATATTTTTTAAAGGTACTCACACTTGCCAAATTGTGATTTATGTTTCCCAAAGCCTGAGACCTGTTACTTCTTCCATTCCTGTTGCAAGAAGGTAAAAGGGCCTGGAGGTCGTCACCTCCGGCGTTGTTGCCGGAACCTCCGCGCCCTTCCAGGCGGTCATGTCTGGAAAAAAGAAAAAAACAGATTAATATAATAATAATTGATAATAATAACAAAATTGTTTTAAAATGCATATATATTGTTCAGCAATCTTTATCGATATCAAACAGGCATTCGATAAAGTTTGGGACGAGGGCCTACTCATCAAAATAAAAAATTCTTTGCCGCACAAGATAATTTCACGATTGAAAAGTTACTTAGCAAAGAGATTATTCAGAACTAGAGTTGGAACAGAAACATCAGAATTACGTAAAATCAAGTCAGGAGTTCCACAAGGGAGTGTTTTAGGGCCACTATTGTATCTCATATACTCACACGACACGACAATGAAACTTTTGCCGGTGATACAGTTGCCATGGGGACTCATACAACTGCATCCGTCACAATATGTCTCCGAATTTAAAAAGTGGTTCAATAAGTGGAAGATAAAAATAAATGAAACAAAATCTAGCCATATAACCTTCACAACAAGAACCCTGGACTGCCCAAGAGTAAAAATAAACAACATAGAAATACCAAAATATGAGAGCGTAAAATACCTTGGGATTCATCTTTACAGAAAATTAAGCTGGTCAATGCACATCAAAATGAAAAGAAAACAAATGGAGAAGAAGTTCAAAGAGTTGTATTGGCTAATTGTCAGGAGATCAAATATGTGCTATGAAAACAAACTCCTTTTATATAAAACAATAATAATCCCAATCTGGACATACGGCATTGAGCTACGGGCGTGCGCAAGCAATTCAAATAAAAAAAAATACAAGTAGCGCAATCAAAAATTTCAAGATGCTTTGTGAACGTACCCTGGTATATTACAAATGACACACTACATAAAGACCTAAAAATAAAAACTAAGTAGAAAAAAATACCACGAAAAACTACCAGGGCACACAAACAAATATTTGAAAGAACTAAGCGAGGAATATCCCACTTAAAGATTGAAAAAAAGTAGCTATACGATCTTAAATAAAATGTCAAAAAATAATAAAAAGAGATATATCTCTAAAAATGTATATAATTTTGATTGGCAGTAAAACTATGCAATTTATTGATATATATATATATATATATATATATATATTAGGGTGGTCCTTAAAATGGTCATTTTCGAATTTCCTTGCTTCCAGGGCCTCAAATAGTTCCAAATTGATAAAAAACAATTCTCTGAAAGTTTTAGCTCTTAATATTAACGTTAAGATAGAGCGCAATTCAATCAAACTTCGTATGGAAAGAGAATGGAAAAATTTTTGAAAATTTTAAAAAAATGTTTTACATAGCGACAAATGAATGAGTTTTGTTCATTCATTTGTTCGCTAAATTACATCTAAAAAACATTTTTAAAATTTTTGAAAAATTTTCCATGCTATTTCCATACAAAACTTTGATTGAATTGCGCTCTATCTAAACGTTGATATTAAGAGCTAAAACTTTCAGAAAATTGTTTTTTATCTATTTGGAATCATTTGAGCCCCTGGAAGTAAGGAAATTCGAAAATGGCCATTTTAAGGACCCAAATGGGGTCCTTTGGGGCTTTAATGGTAACACAAAATTAGAATTTGGGAAGTGCTGCCACATCGATCAAGAATTAGATACCAAAAACCGAGTATGAATAATTGCCAAATGAACAATTTTTATAAAATAATGACACCAAATTTTGCTTCAAAATTTTACCTGCATTTAGGTCAATATACTTTATGTTTAACTTCCCGTAGGGTAAGTTATTGTAATGGGCCGAAAATCGGAATTGAAAATTTTTACATTTCTCGACGTTTTGAAGGTTTCTGAACGTTTTGGCATACCTCAGAAAAAATGGATGTGTGTGTGTGTGTGTGTGTGTGTGTGTGTGAGTGTGTATGTATGTATGGATACAAATTTTCGCCCACGTTTTCGGGCGTACGGATTAACCGATTTGAATGGTTCAAAAAACATTCGATTCCTATTGATAGGGAAAAGAGCTGATTAGTTTTTGGCAAAGGCAGGTCCAGCCGTTTCGGAGATACGGAGCAAAGAGTGCAGAAAATAGAAATCGAATTTTTGAGAGAATGGAGTATCCGATTTGAATGATCTAAAAAACATTCAATTAGTAATGATTGGGAGAAGTGTTTATTAGTTTTTGGCAAAGGCAGGCCTAGCCATTTTGAAGATACGGAGCTAAATATGTAAAAAATGGCAATTTTTGAGAGAACTAAGCGTCCGATTTAAATGATTCAAAGAACTTTCTGCTTGTCTTAACGAAATAATTGATTTTGGAAAAAAAAATTTGTCCCATTTTTTTTTTCTTTTTAGTTTTTTTTTTTTTAGTTTTTTATATATCGAAAATATTTCAGATTTTATTTTTAATTCTGACTATAGTACTAATATACTTTACAAATAATTTCAACTCTGCAATTCAGTTTATATAATTCTTATAAATATTAGACAATTTTACAATATTTATAATAATCTATTTGAAATCATTCAGTATTCCACGAACATTTCGTTACGGTACGGGAAGTTCCAGCAATTTGACTTAAGGCACGATGCCATAATTGCCTCAAGACAGAATTCCACTTACAGCTAGTTGTTTTTGTTTTTTGCACTTTTTGCGGATCATCCCTAATGGATCAATGATGGATCACTATAAATCTCCATTAACGTCAGAATATTATTATAACCGAATAATTTACTTGCAATGATTTTCGTAACAATATCTTAAAGGAAGACTTAAATTTAAAATTAAAAAATCCTTGTTTTTCATAACCCATAGTCTTCGATCCAGATTTCTTCAAGGTTTTGGCTCAAATTTGAACCAAAAACATTTTTATAAAAATAAATTCCATTCTGATATTCTACAATTTATAAAAAGTATTGTACGTATAAATCACATAAATTTATATGTTATCCCTAATGGATCAATGATCGATCTCTGAACCACCAACACCGTAAATCTCCTCAATTTCTCCAACTTTTTAACGTCAGAATATTAACATATGCCTCTCTTAACTTATGGCACACGTCCCGAATAATTTACTCCCAAGGATTTTCTGTCCATAAATTTACATACTGTATATTTTTCGCCCAGTTTTTTTATTTCATTCGCATTTCATCCTTTTTTATTCGGGAGCAATATTTGCATGAAAGCAATCCCGCTAAGTAGTAGTCTTTGCGGAAGATGTATGATTTCGGCATTTCTTTTTGAAGTCGAATTTAGAGAAAGGTAAATTGTAAATGATATATGGACGGATACAAGACAGATTCACCAGGGTAAAGGAATAAACTCTAGTGGTGTATGGCATCGTGGCTTGAGGTAAATTGCTGGAATTTCCCGTACCGTAATGAAATATACGAGAAATTTTAAACGTTTTCAAATATATTATTACAAATACTGTAACTTTCATTATTTTTGCTATCTTGTTATATCTGAGAAAATCAAATGTAAATCATAAATCACCCACTAGTATAAATTTACATCACATCAAATTTTTTCCTCAATTTCAATCCATTTTCCACCAAGTCATCTTATTCCTACCTATCTTCGTAAATCGTATTAAATCAAGTGTAGCATGTTCTTCTTAATTACGAATCGCGTCAGTTCGACTTCTAACTCCATTAGATAGGAGTTTTAGCAGGATGACTACCAAACTCCTCTCCAACTTCTAACTAACTCATATGTGAGCAGGTGGAAATTGAAGGAAACATGTGCGACAAAGATTAAATCCGATAAGTCCGGAAGGCTTTGTAAATAATTACATTTCCTAGAGAAAACAATTGAAACTAATGGCAAAAAATACACAGGAGATACTGTCTGGAAGTGGGTTTGTAGATTTTTTGTTAGAGAAATTGGATAAAAATAGAGTGATAAAATTAATTATGTAACCAGATGGAAAAGTAGAGGTTAATTTTAGCAGTTTGTATATGGCAACTAATTGGTACCTATAACCTGTGGTGGAATATTTGTTTCAACAAATTATAATAAATATTATATACATGAATTATAATTTGATGAGGTACTTTCAGATTTTTTGCCCTAATTTTGACCAAAAAAACATTTTTTAAAAATCAAATTATTTACAATTTACAGAAGCTTTTAATCAACATTCAAAATTTTTAAATCACTTTATTATCCACGATATTTATCAATCCACATACCTTCGTTTTTGGACCAAATTTGAACTAAAAAACATTTTTATAAAAACAAACTCGACTTTTAACGATTTTTAAATAATAGTGCCAATATAAATGGCAGAATCTAAAAATTTATATTCCTAACAAAAAATCTTCCAAGTTTTTGGATAAAATTGAGACAAAATACTATTTTTAAGAACCAAATATTTTTAGTGAACGATTTATTTTTATTAACATCTTTATAAAAAACAAATTTAGTTAAAAGATTCTTAACAATTTATAAAAAATATTGTGTATTCACAATAACATGCTAAATCACATAATTTAGAAACTTATACGTCTGTCTAGATTTTAAGATTTTGGATAAAATTTGAACAAAATAGCATTTTAAACAAACAAACAACGAATCTAAATATTTCTAATGATTTATAATAAATATTGTATAGCACTTGGACGCAGATTTTTTCTGATTTTTTTTTAAAGAAATTTAATTATAGTAGTTTAAGAAGTTTAATTATAGTAAATATTATTAAACTTCTTTAATATAGATTTTTCTAGTTTTTCAACTTGATTGGAACCAAGAAAAATGTTTATGGTACAGATACATTCTTTGTGACTTTTTAATAGATAAATATAAATAATAATAATAACATTTCAAAGTTATATCGTAGTACAAATCTTGATTTAATGAAAAATGCCTGAATCAGAAGAATATTTTACACTGTACCTTGAAAACAATAAAACAAATTAAACATTTGTACTAAACGCAAGTTTATTGATTAGAAGCTATTTCTATATTATTCGTAGTTTCTATAAATCTTTGTAGTTGATTTTATAGAATTTACTAATCAGCAATTACTTCATTTCTCTAATGAAGGTTCATTTCTAAATGCTAATTACAATGACAAACCGATCAAATTTGAACAAAAACATTTTTAAAGAAACACGTAAATTTTTGACTTTTAAAACATTTATAATTTATAATCTGTTCACTTCCATCCCGATGTTTCTAACAATTTATGAAAATTATTGTAAATATTTATAATATTCTTCAATATAGATTTTTCACGATTTTGAAATTAATTTGAAACAAAAATCGTATTTAAGGTACAGATATTTGAGATATTTAAGATAAGTAAAAAAACCCTTATTCATTTGTTGGTCAATAAATACAATAAATATTTAAATTTGATATTATGATTTATGAAAGTAACAAATTATAAAAAATAATGAAAAAATAATTAAGAGTATAAATTTATGTATTAAGTAAATTATTGTATGTAGTATTAGTGCAAAAATTACGACTATTCAGAATTAAAATCCTCATTCCATGTCATCTGAAATATTCAAATTCGTGTTGACATTTTGACATGTTTTACATTATTTTCCTCTGTTCTACCTTTTTCCCAACACCTTGTACACATGTCACTTTAGGCTGTCATCGCAAAATTTTGAAAATATTCTAGATTAATTCTTGGACATGTGTCATTGTCATCCTTTGTCAATAAAAAGACGTAAAAGGTCCTGCATAAATTTTGGAAAATTATTCGGAAAATTGTTTTTGACCAGAAATCTTTATTTTTTACCACACGCCAACTTTATATTTTCATGTCAAATGCCAAATAAAATTCTTCTCCTTTCACCTGAGTTCAATTATACCAGACAGGTTTATTAAATATAAAACCGAGGTATTTGATCATTTTCTGTATGATGAGAAAAATGAAATATGAAAGGTTTTATGAAATATAAAAGGCATTTCTACGAAGCTTCAAGATTGCGGTCTGGTAATTTCATTTGATGCCATTCGATGTTCGTGATATTGATTCTTGTTGAGAAAAATGATACCAAAATTATTTTATTTATTTACTTTTGTTAAGTAAGGTATTTACGTTTTGCTAAGTAAGGTATATTCTAAACAATTTCTAGAGAATCAAAAAAAATTATACTTTTAGTGTATAAGGATGCGTTGTTTGAATGATATATATATAATAAGGTATTATAAAAATAACTTCATTAGTTTGTCTATATTTTGTCAATACAATCAAACTGAAGTTTTATTCACTTTTTATAGAAAATATGGTATAATCTAATCCAAGTCTTTTTTGATCTTTCGACTTATTGATTTTACGTTTCAACTTTTTCAACTTCTTTTTGGATCCTGGATTTTGTGTATAATTGTAAATAATACTACTGACCTTATACAAAATTTTGAAAGTTCTGCGAGAAGAGATAAAAAATGAATTAAGTATTTCTTCTTTGACCAGTTTTTTGAAAAGTTTTAAGTACCATCGATAAATTAAAAAAAAAATAATAAAAAGTATATATGTAAGGCTAGGCGAGGCACAAAGGTCCAATTTGACTTTGAGCAAATATAAATTATATTATGAGGACCATACCAATTAAATCACAACAAATAACTCATTTCAAACAAACAATTATCTGACTACGATCAGTAAAACTGTCAGCTACTTCATCATAGTACAAAAGTGCTTTTTTGATGTCTTTAAAAAATTTGTTATCTAGACCTTTTTTCCCCTATAGGATTAGTAACTTGGAACGGCCAGGTGGCAAACAGGTTTAATGTCTTATTTTAATTTTAAAGGTATTTTTCAAAATAATTACATTTGTAACTAATGTTAAAAAACTACTAACGGAAGAAAATACTTTTATTATGGATTTTCAAAGATTACCGTATATCTCCCAATAGCAAAGGCAGAAGAATCAAGGTTATAGCTGGTTATACATCTTTCTCCCTCTACTTTCAAATATTGTTGTTAAACAATGCTTAACTTTACTGGTTTTTTACACATCGGTGGTGAACCCTTTTAACCCCAGATCTTCATATATTACTATCTATTCTTCGATAAATTCTGGAAAATTATAACTGGGAAAATGTTATTCGACAAAATGTCCCTTTGATCCATACCAAATGTAGGTTCTGAATTTAAACAATATAAATAATGGAATAAAAAATAATATAATTTAGAAAATGTTTTATAAATGCCAATGAGTATATAATTATACAAATGAGATCTTTCAGAAAATAAAATTTGCAAAAAAAGAGTGCTACAATGCCAAAAAATGCATTTTCATATTAGTATTTCAAAAAAAATGATATTTTGAGTTTCTAGTATCACTTGCGGCCCGTTTACTAACGTTTTTGTGTATAAATAAAACTACAAACAAAACTACTTATCACAATTTATTCATAATTAAAGAATATTCACGTAAAACATCCTATTAAACGCAATTAAAGATCTGTCCAAAACGTTTGACATTTGACGTATTAGCCACCGTCCATTGTTTTATTTAAATTACGCTTTTACAAAAATTTACAAATTAATAATGTAAAGTTTCTACGCGATTTTGAAATAATATCTCACCTTTCTGACAACCTATTGATTAGCACGATTTTTCAAGACTAATACTGGCTAAATCGGTTTAGCCCTTTTCGAGTTTTAGCGGATCATTTGATCGAGGGCTCCATTTTTATATATATTAGGTTGTCAAATATCTCCCTTCCGCTTTTTTGCTTCTGGTTTATAATACAAAAAGGCGGAAGGGAGATATTTGACAACCTATATAAGATTTTTATATATAAGAAATAGCGACACCAGCTATTTCTCCAAAAAAGATTCCTTTACCCTATTTCTTTCAAAAAAATTCCTCTCCAATTTAAAGTTCATTACAGCAAAAGTAGATGCATATGAGATGGTATCCTCCTCATGAATATTTGGTGTCCTTCGTCTGCATTGTTGCATTTTGCAGCAGCAATAGAATTTAACTGCTGCAGCAATGCTGAACATTTCTTTCATTCTATTGTGCTCTTGAAATATGCACTTGAGAAATGTGAGGCTAGATTGAAATTGGGAGAAATGCAGAATTCCTATCTTTGGATAATGTATACAGAAAAGTCTGTCTGCAATACCAGGAAATATTGGAAATTTAAAAGTAAGTAATATTTTCAAAATAAATTTCTGGACGTATGTATATGAATTTTATATCAAAGACAGGTCAGAGATATTAAAATAACTAAAATACAAAGTTGATTCTCTTTTCTAGATGTTTTTTCTAACCCTTACCAAAGGGTGACAAAATAATACATTAGTCGACTTTTCCCACGTTTTCCTTTATTTTCTAGCATGAGACTTTTCTAGGCCCCAACACAAAAGTGAATTCGAGTAGGAAAAGTTCACAGAACCCCCATAAATCAATCTTGGCCAATCAATTTCTATTGATTTGACATCCGAGACGAAAATAAGAGTGGGCGACGATGATGGAGCAGCAATTTTTGGGAAAGGATAGTGGTAATAGAAAAATGAATTTTTTATTAGTGTAATTTATATATATATATATATATATATATATATATATACTTATACTCGATGGCTAAAATTACATAAATTAAATATTATATAATTTGTTTAGAAAAAATCCATAAAATCTGGGCGATTCACATGATGGTAATAATAATATTAATAGAAAAATAGATTTTTGAGATTTATAAATTAAAAAAAAAATACCTTGAAAATTTTAATTTTTTTATACTTTGAATTATTTTGGAAGTTTTAAACTTTTGGTAATTGTATCCGCACATACATAAACACACACATACATCAATTTTTCCTAAAGTAGGTATGCCAAAATGTTCAGAAAATTCTAAAACATGAAATTTTCATTTTCGATTTTTCTGATCACTATAACTTACCCTACGGAAAGTTGAAAAAAATGTTAAGTAATTATTTAAAACTAATATTAAAAAATATAAAAAAATAATAAAAAAACATTTTTATTATTTGTAAGTTAAATTCGAACAATATGATTATTTTTGACTAAGAATTTTTTGTAACAAAGAATTTTATTCAATCAGCCAAATTTTCCATAATTAATTCTAAAACTTATGCTTTTTTACAAAAAAATATTGCAATAAGTTACTGTTATTTATAGTAAATTATGAGGTTATTTTTTGCTTCGTTACTTAACAAAATTATTTATGTAATTTAGTACTTATTACTGTTTCTAAATACTAAAATGAGATAAAAGGAAAAAAATAGTCCTTTCAAATCTTCAGGAAAGAATAAAAGCAGTAGAGTGTCCGTACTTTTTAAAAAAGTGAATGATTTAACAAAATATGAGTTTTCTCTAAAAATAATATTTTTGACAAACATTTTAGTCAAATTATTTTATATATACTTCCTGATTGTTTTTTGTTGCACATAAAGTTTTATATATTTTTAAAAATATATAAAATTAGGTCCAATTGAGTCAAAAATTATAAAACTTGTGAAAGTAATAAGTGTGTACAAAGGAAATTACATTTTTCTCTATCAATACTCGACTTATAATATAGAAAATTTAATATCAATCATATCAATCAATAATTTAGAACAATTATTTTTTTATTTACATATTTTAAATATTTGCACCTAAAATTTTGAGTTCAGTACAAATTAATACGGATATTTCTAATAATAGAGATATTAGTATTGATTTGTACTAAAATCAAAATTTAAGAAGAGAATTTGGTGCAAATATTTGAAATAAAATAAAGATAATTTTTCTAAATTATTTCTTAATTTAAAGATTCTTCATAGTGCAAGATTGATTTTATACATACTAAGCATTAACAAAGTCTAATAATCGGGCACAACATCAGTAAAAAAACAAATTTATTTTACAATCCATACGTTTTGGCTATAATCCTAACTTTCCTTCAGTGGAAACTAAAAATAAAATTGAAAAGCTAATACAATTGAATTGAGTAAATTATAAGAGTAAAAAGTTTAGTCAAAAGTTAAGAGCGATAAAATTTGTTATCGAGTACAATATAAGTATAAAATCTAGATTTTTTAACTTCCTGAAGGGGTTTATTATGTTTTCTCCAAAAAATTCGATTTGCTAATTTTATTCTTTCTCGGCCTTTCAAGTCATTTTGAATCGCATGCGACCACATTTGGAGCATGTGAGTGTGCGCTTGTGTGTCCGTACGTGAGCCCATTTTTGACATTTTGTCGACGTTTTCTCAAAAAGGGCTAAACGATTTCAAAAACTTGCAAACCATTTAATGTAATTCTATAAGGACTCACGTTGATTAGTTTCGCACAATGATGGGCTACGCCGTTTCTTCGTAATTAGCAAAAAAAGAATATTTATTGGGAAACATAGTGGTTGGCAATACTTATTGTGAAACATCGGTCGAGCAGTTTGAAGCAGTTTAGTTCTATAAATAAATGATGAATAATCAACAATTGATTAAGACTTATATGTTATTAATTGAAAATAAATATATTTTCCTTCTTATCTCTATTAATTTGTTTAAGTGTTCCTTTTCCCTATCATTTCTATCGATCGTCAACTATGCCATTTCGGGCCAAATTCTCTTCGTGCTTATTACCGCACATTTTTATGTGTTGTCGGTCATTACGGTCAATTGCAGTTTCGCAAAAACAATAAAAGTTGGTGGTCTTTTAGTTTAGTTTTGTTCGCAGCCTACCATCTTTTAAGTACTTTTATCCACTGTTACCAGCCGAGAAAAAGATATATACATACATATATATATATATATATATATATATATATATATATATATATATATGTATGATATTATATGCTGGTAAAACGACTGTTATATCCGGCACAAAAGTTTTTTCCTTTTATGTCTGTCGTAACGCTCGTGCTCTTCCACAGATATGAGAATGAAATTGTTTATGCGATTTTGTTTGTTCCGGACCAAAAGTACTTTTGAGGTTCCGTACTCGAAACATACGATGAAATTAAACCAAAAACAAAAAACTATATTCGCACATACATACACACACACACAAGTACATCATTTTTTTCCTAATAAATGCCAAAATGTTTATCAGAAAGTTTTGCAATGCAAAGATCTATTAAAATTTCAATTTTAAATTAGATTTTTTAGAAAAAAAATGTAGAAAAATTTTAGATAGTGATATTTAAAAAGCTAATTCTAAATACCTAAGAAATTTATTATTTCCACATTTCGTGAAACTGTTGCAACTTGCCTTGGTAAAATGCTTTATGCAAGTACTTACTTTATATTATAAATTTGACATTTTAGAACACATTTTTGAAGTAAAACTTCGTTAGGCGCGACTAGGGTGTAAATCCGTACCAATGCAATGGAAATAGCGTTACTCCCTATCTGTACGTCATTCGCTATCGACGAAATCATTTCAGAACGGGTCGATTGTGATTAGTCGTCGTGTATGTGAATAGAGATCTATCGTTATGTGCGTACCGGCATCAACGTTGTATGCGTACCGATATCAACAAGGAAATAGGCATAGATAAATAGACATTTTAAAGTTACATCGTAGTACAAATCTTGATTTAATGAATAATGCCTGAATCAGAAAAATATTTCACCCAGGTACCTTGGAGATAATATAACAAATTAAACATTTGTGCCGTGTGATGAACGTAAGTTTATTGATTAGAAATTATTTCTATATTGTTCGCATTAAAATATTTTTTTGCCACGACAGATATTACAGCTGTTCAAAGAATGATATTATATTGCCAGCTAAAAATAAAAAAAGATACAAGCAGTCAATTAATGTATGTTAATTTTAATTACATGAAGTTCTTCAAACACAATTATTACATGATGAGTGAAGTTGCGAAAACAATATTTGTTTAGTCGTTTAACATAATCCACTGTGTGAACGAATATTTTAGAATTTATTAATCAGCAATTACTTCATTTCTCTAATAAAGTTTCAAGTTATAAATGCTAATTGCAATGACAAACCGATCATGTCATATTTCAAGTATGACTTTAATTATATTATTGTTTTTAAATAACATACATATTTTTAATGCTATTATAAATATATAATTTATAATTTATCATTATATAAATGAGTATAATGATTGACACTAATAAGTGTGTGCATCACGAGTGTTATCATATTACTGATGAACATTATTGAAAATTGTTATATGATGTATTTATTTTTACTTAAATGGCATCTTGTACAGTAGCAAATAAGTTTTACTTCAATCGCGTGTTAATCTTACGCGCACTCTTTTTTCTGTCAAATATTTCAATTCAACAAATGATAATAACTGTTTTATAAGCATGACGAATATATCCCACCACTTCTCAAGACGAGTATATTTGTCTAAACTAGTTAAATAATTTCATTACAATACGTGCTCGATTCAATGTGCTTTATAATTCGCATATTTGATGATAGAAATGCAGAAAGCTAAAATCAACAATAATGCGAGGCACATGATAAACAAAACATGATTTTGATACAATGTTATGCACGAATATTATATTTGAACAGCTCAATATTGAAATATTTACACTGATATTAACTAACAATGAGACTCTGATCAAATATGCATGCAGCCAATATGGAAATAGAAATACAAACATATAAATTATACATATACAATATACATATAGCTATTATATGTGTGTTGTCACCAAACGGCTATTCGAATTTTGATAAATCATTTTAGAGTGTGTCAATGTATATACAATAGTGATTCGGAATTGAATAAATATAGTAATCATCGAAAAAAAGTAGAAAAATTGGAATAAAAATATTCAAACACATGAAATGATAACTCTCAAAATGTTAGCTCACTTAAAATTTTAATTTAAATGATGATGTAATATGCCAAATTATGTTATTTCAAGTTAACTACAAAAGCCAAAAAATGATCATTATTTCATCAAAGCTCTAGGTTGCACTAAAAACCTCATAATTATAGTAATGGGCAAATAAATGAAAATTTTTGCATTTCTCGACGTTTTGAAGGTTTCTGAACATTTTGGCATACCTCAGATACAAATGTATGGATACAATTTTTCGTTCACGTTTTCGGGCGCACGGATCAACCGGTTTGAATGGTTTAAAAAACATTCGATCCCTATTGACAGGGAGATTGCTAATTAGTCTTTGGCAAAGGCAGGTCCAGTCGTTACGTAGATGCGGAGCAAAGAGTGCAGAAAGTACAAATCGAGTTTTTGAGCTAAAAGTGCAAAAAATGGCAGTTTTTGAGTGAACTAAGCGTCCGATTTGAATGATCTAAAAAACTTTCTGCTTGTATTGACAAAACAATTGCTTTTGAGGATAAAAAAATATTTCATCTTTTTTTATTTTTCATAAAATATTTTTGTAATTTTGCATTAAAAATTCAAAAAATTATCCAGTCTAATTCAAAAAATTGCACAGTCTAAGCGCCACTCTGGTACAAATGTTTACTCAAGTGCGTTTAGACTGTTTATGTACTGGTGCAAGCTAAGCATAGTATAAGTGAAAATGTCGCACATAATTATTTGCAAATGCGTTTAGACTGTGACTATACAGAAGCACTTTTTCAATTTTGTGTAAATTAGGTAACTATTTTTTTGAAATTTGTTTTTGAAAATGTTCTGGGGATAAATTGATTTATGATTTACATTTGATTTGCTCAGATATAACAAGATAGCAAAAATAATAAAAGTTACAGTATTTGTAATAATATATTTGAAAACGTTTAAAATTTCTCGAATATTTCATTACGGTACGGGAAGTTCCAGCAATTTGCCTTGACACGATGCCATACACCAATAGTTTTTTTTTTTTAATTTTTTCAGAACAATTAAGGTCAATACCTTCACCCCGATATAATTTTATTAGTAATCGTAATTTAACGAGAAAACATTTTATTTTTAGTAGACACATATTGTTGAAAGATTTTTATTATATATATATATATATATATATATAGTTATAGTTATAGTTATTTATTTATATATCTGAATTTATTCTATGTATCAATATTTACATCTATATATCCAACGAAATAGATACAGATAACAAAAACCTGATATGTTTATATTAATCCTGTGAGAAATATGGCATATCAGAATTTATTACCTTCCAGTATATAAGGTAAACACTGGCACTAGTAAAAGCAGAAGGCAAAATGATAAACGACCCATGAAAAAAGAATAAATAAGTTATAACATTCTCTTCTCTATACGACGGCGTGGGTTTTCGACTTATCAGATATATGACGGAAAAAACGAGGAGCTGATCGAGGAAAAACAACTTGAAATGCCAATTTATAGAATTGTTCTATCGAAAAATATATAAATTTAACGAAATCATTTAAACAAATACAAAAGCCTCCACGAGGATCACCCGAACTCACTTGCCAGAGAAATCAGGGATAGATTGGAAAGGAAGTTTATTCTACATTAATTTCTGTCAATCTCAAAATCACATCAGTCAATGGTCAGAATATTTTGTATTTTTAAAGACTTAGGGATCAATTCTTTAATGAAATTAAAATTTTACGACAACGCTATGTTACGATCCTTTCTCTATAATAAATGAAAGTGAAAACTATAAATTTGCTGTGCGATCAGGCGTCTTACACATAAAATCTAACTTATGTGTTATCATGACACATCAGGAATTGCAGATGCAGAAATTGTGATAAATTTTTTTTGACGTTTGTGCGATTATATCTAAATTTTTGAAGTTTAGATTTTATATCTAAAATGCCACACAAATAGATAGCATTTTTACAGTTTTTAACTTCCCGTAGGGTAAGTTATAGTAATCGCAAAAAAATCGAAAATGAAAATTTTTATATATCTTTACGTTTCAGAGGTTTCTTAACATTTTGGCATACCTTAGAAAAAATGGATGTATGTGTGTGTGTGTGTATGTGTGTGTGTGTATGTGTGTGTGTGTATGTATGTATGTATGTACGTGTGTGTATGTATGTGCGGATACAAATTTTCGTCGACGATTTCGGGAACACGGATCAACCGATTTGAATAATTCAAAAAGCATTCGATTCGTATTGATAAGGAGACGTGCTGATTAGTTTTTGGCGAAGGCAGGTCCAGCCGTTCCAAAGATACGGGGCAAAAAGTGCCAAAAACGGTAACTCAGTTTTTAAGAGAACGGAGCGTCCGATTTTAATAATTCAAAAAACATTTGACTTGTATTGACAAGATGAAGAATTGATCAAATTTTCATGAGGGCAGGTCTAGCGGTTTCGAAGATCTAACGAAAAAAGTAAAAAAAAAATGCCATTTGGCGGTCAAAAATGATCATTAGACATATGCACATCAAATTATCAGATATTTTATAGAGATTTTAACAATAAGTATAAATTTTGTTTGCATTCCTATGGGTTCCGTACCAATATTTATTCGTTAGACGGCGACGCGGCGCTTACGCGCTTTGACATTTTGTCTCTATGCAGTTAAAGCAGTACGATTGCTTTGAAAAAAGATCTTCCAAAATATGCCAAAATAAAGAAAACATTATTTTTTCCAAAAAAAATTTAAAAAAAATTAAAAAAAATAGATTTTTTTTTAAAAAAATTTTTTTTCAAAAAAAAGTAATTTTTTGTTTAATTTATAGTTTCTCAAAAATCTTATTTTTTCGAAGTAAATTTGTTTTAAAAACGTCAATCGTTTTTAAAAAAACAATAATTTTTAAGGCACGATGCCTTAATTGCCTTAAGACAGAATTCCACTTACAGCTAGTTACTACTAAGAAAAGAGCGTTACATAGCGTTGTCATGGCAACGCCTCTCGGTATATTTTATCCGAAAATTGGTCTCATAGGTATTCCTAATATTCCACTTATTATCCTACCTAATTTGCTCGTCAATAAAGTCCTTTTTTTGTCTTTCCAGTCCGTATCTAATTTGCTCGTCAGTAGACTCCTATTTTCTGTCTTCCCAGCTCCGAGTAAAACTAGAGGTGTATGGCATCGTGCCTTATTGCAAATTGCTAGAACTTCCCGTACCGTAATAAAATATTCGAGAAATTTTAAACGTTTTCAAATATATTATTACAAATACTGTAACTTTCATTATTTTTCTATCTTGTTATATCTGAGCAAATCAAATGTAAATCATAAATCAATTCAACTCCAGAACATTAACAATCGTCATTTCATTTCAAATTCATTTTCAAAAAAATAGTTGCCTAATTTACATAAAATTGAAAAAGTACTCCCGTATAGTCACAGTCAAAACGCATTTGCAAATAATTCTGTGCGACATTTTCACTTATACTGTGCTTATCTTGGCGGCATTTTCACATTTTTCAATAGTTTTCACAAAATTGGACATAGTACATAAACAGTCTAAACGCACTTGGGTAAACATTTGTACCAGAGTGGCGCTAAGACTGTGCTTAGCCTGGGTCATTTTTTGAATTACCATAATCCAAAATTACAAAAATATTTTATGGAAAATAAAAAAAGATGTAACATTCTCAAAAGCAATTGTTTTGTCAATACTAGCAGAAAGTTTTTTATATCATTCAAATCGGACGCTTATTTCACTCAAAAACTGCCATTTTTTGCACATTTAGCTCTGTATCTTCGAAATGGCGGGACCTGTCTTTGCCAAAAACTAATCACCTCTTCTCCTAATCATTACAAATTTAATGTTTTTTAGATCATTCAAATCCGATATTCCGTTCTCTCAAAAATTTTCTGCACTCTTTGCTCCGTATATCTATATAGAACGTGGGCGAAAAATTGTATCCATACATACATACACACACACATCCATTTTTTCTGAGGTATGCCAAAATGTTCAGAAATCTTTAAAACGCCGAGAAATCAAAAAATTTCATTTTCGATTTTCGGCCCATTACTATAACTACCCTACGGGAAGTTACAAATTGTATAATTGATAATAAGGAAATGTATATGTTTAGTTTTTAGATAATAGACGAAGACATTATTTTCCAAAAAATCCTTGAGTTTTAGAAAGTTCAAAGGTAAACTTGAGCTCATAAAGATAAACTTGAAAGACTTGAAAGTATATTGTTATCGTATGCAAATATCAAGCAGATGTTTTTAGTAAGTATGAACAATAAAACTATAAAATTACGAGTACATATATGCAAATTCCAACATTAAAATATATCAAGATCAAAATTTTAAACTTAATGTAGCTAGTGAAAATGTCAATTTCTTTCAATGCTCAACATTTTTTTTTTGACCAGAAACTTGAAATCTGCGGGATGGACTACGCCACGAAAGCCACGAGAGCCACGAAAAAGCCCAAAATAAGTTTACAAAATATTTATAAATAAAATTTTTTTAAAGTTAAAAAAAGTCGACAAGACAGTTAATAATTTTCAAAAATCCAGTTTGTCATAGTGACAGAAGATCAGAAAAATTGCAACCAAGTACAAAAAAATACAAGAAAATCATTACCATCAACTTTTTACTTGATTTAATGAATATAAATAGTATAATTTTAATTATAAATTTTTTGATGATAAAAAATAAAAAGTAAATTTTTCTGAATAAATAGTAGTCTTCAGTAATTTGACTTTGACTTTTTGTGCAACAGACATTTGTAAAAAATCACAGAAAAAAATCGGAGACTCTATATATTAGTTCTCTTTAAACTTCGTGTTTAGAGGTTTTTTGTTGCAGGTCAAGAGTTTTTCACATTCAGTTATTATTTTGTTGAGTATTCTCTTCCCCCAGCTGCCGCATTTAAACAAATAAAAAGCAAGACGCATATCTCAAAAAAGAACAGTTTGTTCAGTATAGTGTTCGTAATCGTAATATCCTGTTTTAGGGAGCACAATTCAATGTCGGAGCCAAAACAGCAATCTCGCTAATAGGGCGATTTTTCTTGCCTTCAGGTCAAGGGGTGAGAGCCAAGGCTAAGATAAAGGTTACATGAAAAATTACTAGATCAAAAAATCGACAAATGGGAATGGATGACTGATACAATGGAACTAGCTTGGAAAAAAATTGATTGGTAAAGGTACTTTTTAAAACGTCTCCAAATTTATCTATCTTATATATAAAATTCTTCTGTAATGGGGTATGAATGGTTAATTTTCCTAAACTATTACTCGGATTTTCATAAATCTTCGTGAAGTTTGTTAAGGGAATATTCTAGGATTTTTGATTCATAGAAATATAGTTAGATTGTAGAAAGAAGTGGAAAAAATTACAAAAAAAAACGCTTATCATTGATTGACATTGACTCCTTTGCTATAACGCCGGATATCGATAAAAGAACTAATTGGAAGAGAAAAATGTTTAATAATGTTTTTCAAAAAAGCAATCCCTTTTTAAGTTCTGGCTACTTTGTTTAAATTTGTTTTTTTGGCGTTTCTCATCGTTTTTTGCAAATATTTCTAAAAATATACACTTTTACGAAAATCATGTAATGAACAAAATTATATCAATTAAAATCTTAATAAATCGGTGTTCTATAAAGTGTTCTAGGAACAATATTAGGCTAGATATGAAAATGAGGTTTCATAGTGCTCAAAATAAGCTTTAAAATGAGTACTTCTGCGTGTAAAATGAGTGAGCTATCATGCAGATAAAGGACGCATACAATATTTTTTCCATTTAAATCAAATAGTTTATGAGTACCAGTTCCACCAAAATTAAAAAAAATCGTATTCCCTCTAGAATTAACTTGGTTTAAGAGATCTTGATGGATTCTAGAAAATACCACAACTTTAGTACAAATTTCCAAAAAGCTCATGATTTCATGAAAAAAAATCTATTAAAAAAAACAACCAATTTCTCATTATTATATCTCTGAAAGAATAAAAGATACGTATAAAGGTTTATAGATGAAATTTCAAGGTCCTTTTCTGACTAATTATTGCTTTTTAAAATTTTTCTGTTACACAAATATTGATAGAGTTATGATTGTTTAAAAAAGTGCGCGGATGTCCAACCAGAGTGTCTTTCGAGCCGTTTAATCCGTCGCCGTTTCAAAACAAGAGAAGTTACGGTAAAATTTATGATAGAGAAAGTTGTAGGTCATTTAATTACCTTTAAAATAGTATATTATAAGTTCTGATAAAATCAGAATTGAAAGATTTGAACTTAAGATTAAGAGTAGCCTATTTCCAAAATATCAAGCAAATTGGAGCACAGTAAAAAAAATCGCAGGGCACACGCTTTTTTCCTCTCCATTTACTGCAATAATTTTGTTGATCGTAGGCTGAATAGAGCACATGTGAACAAGATTTAACAAATTAATTTACTTCAAATATAAATTTTAGTAATAATGTATATTGAATTATTAGTGAGAAAATGTAATTTAGATATTAAAATTACTAAAGGCCAGTTAAAATATGGTACAAAATTATAAAAATTATAGGCAACATTATTGAAGCAATTATTTTGGGTAGAAAAATCAAAGGTGATATTGTACCTTTATCGCGAATGCTATTAATTCTTTCTGAATTTGTTATACCTTTTAAAAGATTTTTATTTTCAATACGTGTAAATCTTATGCTATGACCATAAATCACAAAAGCAGACGATGATTTTTCGTGTGATACATTTGAAAAATCAATGTTTTAGTCGTGAATAAATAAAAAATCTTTCATTTATACATCCACATCTACAGGTATAACTAAAAAATTGTATAAACCTTGGCATTAAAATAAATTGAGCTATTGGGAATAAATTTGTACTATAAATTACAGTCTATAATTTTTAATATACAATTTCATTGAATATATTTTAATATTTGTTAAAGGGATAATTAATGTATTAACTGTGGGCATTGAGAACCATCATTTTATCTGAAGCAGTTCGTCATTTAACATCTCTCATATATTGGTGTAAATAATAATTTGAAAAACAATAATTATTATTTTTAACTGAACTGTAAATATTAGTATAGGATATTGCAAAAACGTAGATGTGGGTACAGGACAACGTCTGTCGGGTCATCTAGTTTTCTATAAATATCTTTATTGTGCATTAACTCTAAATTATTATTATATTATCTATTTTATTATCTGGATTCCAGGACAATGACTAAAACTATCCTTCCGCGTCAAAATTAGGCCAACAGTCCACTTACATCTTCTGCAAGTTTTATTGTCGTAACATTTGCCAAAATTTCAAGATAAATCACACTAGCCATATGTGAAGGCAGCAAATAGCAAATGAAATAAAAAAATGTTATTTGTTTAAGGGAAAAGTTGGCAACGGGTTTAGGAATTACTTCCACTGTTGAGTTGGAGGTGCCGGAGGAATTTTTTTTGGGTCATTTTGGAAAATGATTAGAATAATGTAAATGAAATAAAGTCGAGCCAAAAGGTTGCTAATATGTGCTAATTAGAAATATCCTAAATCAAGTATATGGCGTGTGAGCTTAAGCTAAGTAGACAACTACTACTCCATTCAGTTTACAGTAAATTGATTTTCAATTTTTACTATTTTTCGGCTTTTCGACTAATTGTATTCAATTTCGGAAATTTTTTATAAAACTAACCATAGAATATGAAATTTGTCACCAATAAGTTCTACTTCTAATTCATATTTATGCCAACTTCGATGCAAATAAAAATTGGAAGTTAATAAAAAGGAAAGACCAATCATATGAGGATGAAAATATATGAAATGTATATTTCCGAAATGTCCTTTAAATATCATAAATATACTAAGAATATAAATGAAGAATTTAAATGCATACATGTTTACTTGATCTAGTTTCTGTTTGTTTTAAGAAATTTCTGCCAATTTTAGAAGTACTTGAGCTGATTCGAATTGGAGATGCCAGATTTTTTTAGGTAACATTAGGAGAAGATTAAAAAAATGGACAAGTTGGAACATACATATTTACTTTAATCTAATTTCTGCTTGTTTTAGGAAATGTGCGCCAATTTTAGAATTATTTCAGTTGATTCGAGTTGAAGATGCCAGATTTTTTTATGTAATATTAGGAGAAGATTCAAAAAAAGAAACAAATTGGGACATACATATTTACTTGATCTAATTTCTGCTAGTTTTCGGAAATTTCTGCCAATTTTGGAAGTACTTGAGTTGATTAGAATCGGAGATGCAAGATTTTTGTAGGTAATATTAGGAGAATATTTAAAAAAAATTGACAAGTTGGGACATACATATGTACTTGATATAATTTCTGTTTGTTTTAAGAAATTTCTGATAATTTTGGAAGTACTTGAGTTGATTAGAATTGGAGGTTCCGAAAATGTTTTAGGTCATATTAAGAGAAGATTAAAAAAAAATGGACTAGTTGGGACAAACATATTTACTTGATCTTTTCTGCTTCTTTTACTCGAGTTGGTGGTGCCGGATTTTTTTTAGGTCATATTAGGAAAATATTAAAAAAATGAACTAGATGGGATATGAATTGAGAAAAATGCATTAGTTATGAATATCTTATGTCAAACAAATATATGTAAATATTCTGAAACTCACAACAATTTTATACGCTTTATAGTAAACTTATTTACCAATTCAACCAATTGTATTTTATAACAAAAATATTTGATATTTTTATCAAAAACTTAAGACAGTAATAATATAAAATGCCAAGTTCCAATTTTCAAATTGATTTATGCCAAATTTAAATCATATTATGAATGCAAATAAACAAGTAAACACTTGCTAAATCATGATTCTTACGATTGAAAAAAATCGAATAATTGCCGGAAAAACCCTAAAAACAGCCCTTTTCTTTTTCTCATACAAACGTTTTCTAACTAAAATGTAGAATCAATTTGAGCTTCATTGCTATTATATGAAGTTCATATTAAATTACAAGCAATTACTGTATACTCCTCCGAAACGATTATTCGGATTTTGATAAATCTTTCTGAAGTTTGTTAAGGAAATTTTCTAGGATGTATGTGATTATAAAGTACTGTGAAGTATGTGCAATATTGTAGAAATAAATGGAAAAAATTGCAAAAAACGACATGCCATTCTTTGTTTTTTCGACATGTTTCGACATGTTTCAATTTACTTATGAACCTATACAATATTAGAACATGTATAATAAATTTATAATTATGAATAAAAAAATGAAATGTCTACATTATTATTGTCAAAAAGCAGCTGATATGTGCCAGAAATTAAAATAATATAAGATACAGTATATGTATGGCAGATTGAATGATACACATATGAACAGGATATGACAAACTAATTCACTTAAAATATGAAATTAGATATTAATAAGGGCCGGTCCTACCTTTAATGCGATGCATGCGAAAAATACGAGCGCTCGCCTTAGGGGGCGCCGACACAAGATTCGGATATTAAATTTTCAATACAGTTTTTATTTCAATATATAATTTCTTTGCATCTTTTACTAATCTTTCCACAATAGTTTTAAAATTCGTAAAAATGTCACTTTATAACAACAAATGGGAAAGTAAAGATGAATACATAAAATTCGGCCCTCACGATATCGATTAGGAGAAGTTTAAGATGCAATTTTGGATATCTTAAATACTAAAAAATTAAATTAAGTACCAGTATTATGTTATGGTTATGGTTATGTTATACCGTTTAAAATACTTCAATTTCCAATATAGTGTGGGCATTGAGACTCGTCAATTTATTTAAAGCAGTTCTACATTTACCATCGCTCATATTATAAATGTATATGCATTTTGGCGTGAAGAGTAATTTAAAAAACAATAATTATAATTATTAGGTAAACGGTAAATATTAGTATATTATATTAAAAACTTGCAGACATGGGTATAGGACAACGTCTGTCGAGTCATCTAATATTGGAATAAAATTTGTTCAACCTTAATATGCAAATCAAATTTCTGTCTTAAATTTTGTTTGAACTATATTTGAAATATAAACACTTGAAGTTGTCTAAAAAGGAAAAAACATATTCAATTTTGTCATCACCCTTCTGTAAAACATTTACACAAAAAATCATTTACCTAATTACCAAACAAAAAACAAATAATTTTAAAATTTTCTTATCCTTTACCTTTTCGTGCATCTCCAATGTGCCAACTCTCCATACCGCCTCGTATTTCCATTAGGCGAACTGAAACCATTAAAACTGCTTCCAGAAAATCTCCTACTGGAATCCCTGTTTATTCCAGAATCCACAGGAGTAGCACTACCACTTTTGCACTTTTGTTTATACCCTAAAGGAGAATCAATTCTCCTTGTAATTGGTTGAAAACGATTGTCCACTGATATCGGGTAAAATTTGGAGGTGTCTGGGTAAAACCCGTTTGTTTCAGCATTTTGTGATGAGATAAAGCTATTTGTTGGATGAAATTTGTTGTTTGGTGTCACGCTGCCACCAGTTTGTTCAAGGATGAAACTACTTCTGTTGGTGGTATCCGGATAAAATTTGTTGTTTGGTGTCACGCTGCCACCAGATTGTTCCAGGATGAAACTACTTCTGTTGGTGTAGGAGTTATTATTAGGAGTTGCCATAAAGGCGGTAGTGGTAACGTGCACATTGTCGTCGACTAAATTATTCCTATCAGCATTAGGTGTGGTTTTACCCAAGTCCAAAATAGCTGAAGATCTTTTGGAAACGTGTTCGAAACAAGAGTTGACGTTGGTTTCGGTGGATATACACTTTGGTACATTTTTTTCCAAGGGTGAACCTTGGCGTTTAGGGCCATTGGCATGAACCCTTTTAGGCCCATTACCATCTGGTGTAACATCTCCGCCTGATTTTGTATCAAATTTCCTACCATTGCCATTTGGTGAAATGCAAGTACCTGGCCCAGAGTTATCGAAACCTTTGTTGACATCCGGAGAAGAAAGTTCGCTGAAGGGTGAACCATGGACCCTTTTAACTCCATTACCATCTGGTTTGATATTTCCACCTCCTCCGCCTGATTTTGTGTCAAATTTCCTCCCATTACCATTTGGCGACATGCAAGTACCTTGTCCATTATTATCAGGAGAAGAAAGTTCGCTAAAACTGCAACTATTGCTGTCGGAAGTTCCACCAGATGCAAATCCGTTTATGATTCCACTATCCGCCGATAGAGGCGACGTGTTTCCGGATTTTGAAAACACACTTGCATTGTGAAACAGGATTGCTTTGAAGTTGTCCAGAGGACTCAGAGGCGCGCGTTTTGAATTGTTCGGTGGCGGCTTCATGGTAAAAGATTTCAGTTGTGTTTTCTTAAATTTTTTATATATTTTATATAACTATTGTCTTTTGGTTTTATATGAGTTAGTGTCATTTGATTATCATGATTGTTTTAAAAAGTTCTATAGGTATATCATATTATATATATTCACAGTTTTTCTATAAAGTAATTTAAATGTTTGTTATAAAGCAACCAGCTTACCTAATTTGAATGATCATTTTAGAAACTCTGAACGGGGAGTTTTCTAAACAAATTATTTTTACATATCTTTATTTTTGTTTTGTTTTGAACTCAAATACTGTATTTGAGTTACATACATCACAATAGCTTATATAGTTGTAACTCGTTCTGATTGCTATTTAGAAAGTTAATAAAAAAAATGTTTGTTATAACAAAATAAGTGGCATTTTGTCATAAGGCAAGTTGCATAAATATACCTATATATAATCATCTTAATTAAAAGGAATTGAAATTCAGCTATTAAGGTAAAATAGTTGAACTGTTTATTTTGTAAATATTTTTTTTTGCTTTCAATTAAAAATAACTGGTGGTGTATGGCATCGTGCCTTAAAGCAAATTGCTGGAACTACCCGTACCAAAAATCGATTTTTTTAAAAAGATTAAATTTGTTTTAAACTTTGAAAAAATTCGATTTTTGAGAGATTTTAAATTTTTGAAAAAAATGACTTGAAAAAAAACTTTTGGAAAAAAATGTTTTTTTTATTTTTTAATATTTTGGAAAATTTGAACTTATTTCAAAGCAATCGAACTGCTTTAGCTGCATAGAAATGCAATATCGAAGCGCGTAAGCGCCGCGTCGCCGTCTAACGGGCAAACGATGTTAAGAAAACCCATAGATAAGTAAACAAAATTGATACACATTATTAAAATCTTCATAAAATATCTGTTAATTTGACGTGCGTATGTCTAATAATCATTTTTGTCCTCAAAAAGGCATTTTTTCACTTTTTTTGACTAGATCTCCGAACCCGCTTGACCTGCCTTCCCAAGAATTTAATCGGTTCTTCATCTTGTCAATACAAGTAATATGTTTTTTGAATTATTAAAATCGGACGCTCCGATCTCTCAAAAACTTATTTCTATTTTCTGCACTCTTTGCTCCGTATCTCCAAAACGGCTAGACCTGCCTGTGCCAAAAACTAATCAGCACGTCTCCTTATCAATACGAATCGGTTGCAATCGGTTACAATTATTCAAATCGGTTGATCGGTGCTCCCGAAATCGTCGTCGAAAATTTGTATCCGCACACACACACATACATCTATTATTTATAAGGTATGCCAAAATATTCAGAAAGTTTTGAAACGTAAAGATATGTAAAATTTTCATTTGCGATTACTATAACTTGCCCTACGGGAAGTTAATAAAAAGTTAGGATGTCGGAATTTCTGTAAATACAAAATATTGAATATTCTTATTTAAGCTAAATAAAAAAATTAGAATATGCATAAAAAGAACTATTTTTACATATGTATATAATAAATAAAAATTAGCATATCGTAATTTCTGAACTAAAATTAATATTTTAGTTTATTTTTATTATTGTGTTAAGGAATTTATATTCCTTAACACAATAATAAAAATAATTTCTTAAATAATCAAAAATAAATTTGAAAAATATAAAATCTGTATTCATTTTTACAACAATCTATAATAGAACCTACGATTTAACAAACACGTCGTTTAAATTAAAAATAATTGAGAATTTACAAAGTCGAATTTTGAATTAAAATACAAAATATTGAATTTTCTAATGTTTTAGTTTAAATTTCCCCAAATATGGGCAATGGGCAAGAAGGATAAAAAATAAATGCTCGTTGAATATGCATATAATAATAAAAATAAAAATAATAAAAAAACTTGTTCGAGAAGCAAGAAATAAATTTTGAATAATCAAAAATACATTTATAATAATTGAAAATTTAGAAAGTCGGATTTGGAATTAAAATACAAAATATTGAATTTTCAGTATAAATTGCTCACAAAATTTTATAGGCAAGAAAGATAAAAATTAAATGCTCGCTGCATATGTATATAATAATTGAAAATGAGCAAATCGTATTTTTGGACTAGAACATAAACTTGTTCGGGAAGCAAGAAATAAATTTTGAATAATCAAAAATATATTTATAAATCTGTGTATTCACATTTACTACAATCTATAATAAAATCTACAATTCAACTGACACATCGTTTAAATTCAAATTTTCATAAAACAGTTTTTGATTCAATTTATGGGGTGTTTTCGTTACACAACCGATGTGCAATCTAATAAAATGATATATATATATATATATATATATATATATATATATATATATATATATATTCATATTCATATCAATATTCGATATTAAAATATTCAAATATTCATTTCCATCGTGTCATACATTTTGGAGGGTGTTTGGGGATGTTTTCACAGCCCCCAACAAAATTTGAATTTAAATTGTTACTCGATATATAAACCCATTAATAGGCAATGGGTGCACATACGAGGTGACAGGCTCGAACCCATTCCCTCGAAATGATGATACATCTGTCGATTTTTGGAACAGGGGGATGGAAATCGTATTTTTAAATACTTTTTTACTGCTCTCATTATTATTACATATATACACAAAAATATGTTACAAAGTTGGTCCGGAATAGATACCTAAACTGCTGAGCCGATTTTAAATTTTATTGGCTCACCATTTTACTGGCATTTATATGCAGATAGATTTTGCTTCAAATTTTTATAATCGTATTGCTTAATGAACAAAAACACAAAACGTATTTTATTAGACTATCATGTTTACAGAAAATTAATAGCATTGTAAAATTAAACCACCAATTTAACGGTTTTATAGTAAAATGATACCATTGCAAAAGTTTTATGGTTTTGTAATTGCTCTAATAAAAATAAAATATCGTAAAAAAATTTAACAGCTTTGAACTATATATTTATAACCCTGATGTATATTTCAACATTATGTGATTGCAATTGCAGAAAATTATTGTATAAATATGTTAAGTAAAATAATAAAACTAGTGGGGTGTATGACATCGTGCCTTAAGGCATATTGCTGGAACTTCCCGTACCGTAACGAAATGATCGAGGAATATTAAATGATTTAAAATAGATTATTATAAATATTGTAACATTGTCTATTTATATTTATAAGAATTATATAAACTAAATTGGAAAGTTGAAATTATTTGTTTTAAGTATATTAGAACACAATTAAAATAAAAATCTGAATTATTTTCGATATACAAAAAAAAAATTGAGGCAAAAACTTTTTTTTCCAAAATCAATTATTTTGTTAAAACAAGCAGAAAGTTTTTGGAATCATTCAAATCAGAAGCTTAGTTTTCTCAAAAACTGCCATTTTTCACATTTAGCTCTGTATCTCCGAAACCGCTGGACCTGCCTTTGCCAAAAACTAATCAGCACATCTCCCTATCAATAGGAATCGAATGTTTTTTGAACCATTCAAATCGATTGATCCGTGCGCCCGAAAACGTGGACGAAAAATTGTATCATACATACATACACACTCACACACACACAATTTTTTCTGAGGTATGCCAAAATGTTCAGAAACCTTCAAAACGTCGAGAAATGTAAAAATTTTCAATTTCGATTTTCGGCCCATTACAATAACTTACCCTACGGGAAGTTAATTAGGACATATAAGTGCAATTTTTATATAAAATTCAGCATGAAATGTCAGATAATAAAATATGTTTTCATTTATAACTTTATAATATAAATATGTAATATAAATTGCATTTCATCACAAAAAATAAATCAATATCGAAAGTCTTATTCTAAAACGTTTTTCCCAATAAATTAGTTAACAAAAGCACCCTGGTTCCTCTTATAAAAAAGTTCAATAATTTAAAAAAATCATAGGTCAATTACGATAAAAACAGTATTATGTTAATCAAAATATATAAACATAACTAGTGGGGTGCATGGCATCGTGTCTTAAGGCAAATTTCTGGAACTTCCCGTACCGTAATTAATAATCTTAGTAGGGAAGTTGTGTACACATTATGAAAATCTCCATAAAATAAGTCTAATAAACATGTTTGACCGCCAAATGAAATTTTTTTAACTTATTTTTATTGAGAGTCCATAACCGCTAAACCTGCCGTCCCAAAAATTTAATCAGTTCTTCATCTTGTCAATACAAGTAAAATGTTTTTTGAATTGTTGAAATCGCACTTTTATCTACTAAACGGCTAGACCTGCCTTCGCCAAAAACTAATCAGCACGTCTCCTTATCAATATGAATCGAATGTATTTTGAATTATTTAAATCGGTTGATCCGTGTTCCCGAAATCGTCGACAAAAACTTGTATCCGCACACATACACACATTCACACTCACACACACACATACCTCAATTTTTCTAAGGTATGCCAAAATGTTCAGAAACCGTTGGAACGTAAATATATATAAAAATTTTCATTTTCGATTTTTTTGCGATTACTATAACTTGCCCTACGAAGTTAAATATACGATGTGTAAAAGTACATTTTTATATAAAATTCAGTATCTGTCTGATTCAAAAATGTATTTTCCATTAATATCTTCTAGTTAACAAGAGCACCTGGTTCGCCTTATCCAACAACTTAATTATGATAGAAATTCTTTGGTTTTACGTTATTCTAAATACGTAACTCCTACAAAATCCTACTATTCTCCGAAATCCTAAAATCAGGACGGGTATTTTTAAAACAAACATTCAAGTTAACGCGATACAACCGTGGATTTTTTTCTGTTTTTATTCGAGTTTGTTGAATGAAGTTTACTTATCGTTTCCTATTTGAGATAAAACGAATTTGATAATAAATTAACTTTTTTTTAATTACAATATTTATTACAACTGTTAAATAATTTAACATCTAGTAACTATAATAAACAATAACATAAATTTAAATAAATAAGAGTACAAAGGATAGTGTTTATATTGAAATGATATCCGTAGTATGATGATTTAATAGAAAATAGAAGCAAATAATAATAAAAATAAAATTAATAAATAAAATTTCTGAATTCTAAAATAATACTAGAAAAACAAAGTGGAATTAAAACAATAAGAGACAGATAATAATAAATATAACAAAATAACAATATTAGGAATAATAAGATAATAATAATACTATAATAATGGTACATAGTTAAGTAATTTACCATATACAAGTTTTAGACAAAAAAATTTTAGCAAGGTGCAAAAATTGTCATTATTGGAATAAAAGTTCTTTCAGTGCAATGGGGAGTAAATCCGCGAAAATGCAACGGAAATGCGTTACGCGACAAACTGATTCGCCATTGGTCATCGATGTGACCATTGCAAACGACTGGACGTGATTGGTCGAAGTAGTCTTATCACGTTTATGTACAACTACCACGACATTTAGGGTTTTTATTTCTTGCTGGAGATTTCAACATCAAGTCCCACTCGTAAAAATTTCTATTATTGATTGATTAGACAATTTTAGACAATAAACTAAGTTTTTGCTATTTTAGAAGTAAAACTTCTTTAGCCGCGACTAGGGTGTAAATCCGTACAAATGCAACGGAAGTGCGTTACGAGTCGAGTGCCAATGATTCGTCATTCGCTCTCGATGAGATCATTTCTATACGGGTCGATTGTGATTAGTTGTCGTGTCATGTGAATAGAGGCCAGTCGTTGTATACGTACCGGCATCAACGTTGTATGCGTACCGCTACCAACAAGGAAATCGGCATAGATAAATAAACATTTTAAAGTTACATCGCAGTACAAATCTTGACTTAATGAAAAATGCCTGAATCAGAAGAATTTTTTACCCTGTTCCTTGAAAATAATAAAACAAATTAAACATTTGTGCCGTGTACTAAGCATAAGTTTATTGATTAAAAATAATTTCTATATTATTCGTAGTTTACATAAATGTTTGAAGTTATTAAAATAGAAAATATTTTTTAGGCAAGACAGATATTACAACTGTTCAAAGAATGAGATTATATCGACAGCGAAAAGGTAAAAAACCATCAGTCAATGAATGTATGTTAATTTTAATTACATGAAGTTCTTCAAACACAATTATTACATGATGAGTTTTGATATCTACAACTTGTTTAAACACCATTTACAAGATTACCATATATTAGTTGTTATTTTCCATGAATGTCATAGCATCCACGCCAAGTATTACGCTTATATTTTACGCAAAGTGCTTGTCCGAGCTAATTCGTGCCTACAGGAAAAGACTAGTGGTGTATGGCATCGTGCTGACACCACCATGACTAGTGGTGTTAGCCTTAAGGCAAATTGCTGGAACTTCCCGTACCAAAAATTATTTTTTCAAAAAAAAGATTAAATATGTTTTAAAAAACATAGATTTTTGAGAAAATTTAAATTTTTGAATAAAAATTAATTTTTGGAAAAACACTTTTGAAAAAATGTTTTATTTCTAGTTAGAAATATTTTGGAAACTTTGAACTTCATTTGTATCCGCACACACACATACATATACACACATCCATTTTTTCTAAGGTATGCCAAAATGTTCAGAAACCTCTGAAACGTAAAGATATGCAAAAAATTTTATTTTCGATTTTTTGCGATTACTATAACTTACCCTACGGGAAGTTAATCAACACCATTTTCAAGATTATCATATTTTAGTCGTTATTTTCCATGAATGTCATAGCATCCACGTCAAGTAAAACGCTTCTATTTAGTGCTAATTAGTGACTACAGAAAAAGATAAGATAATACGAAATTGCCTAGAGAATTAATTAGTTATAACCTTGACAGATATAATAATCGCAAAAATCTCAGGTTATATGAAATCAAAATCAAAACTAGTGGCATCGTGCCATAAGGCAAATTGCTAGAACTTCCCGTACCGTAATAAAATGTTCGAGGAATATTAAATGTTTTCAAATAGATTAAATATTAATACACTACAAAAATTATTGGTTGGGATGTTTTGGTACTTCTACAAAATAATCCTGACCTTGCACTTTCAGATTAGTTAGTGTTTAGTTTTTTTCCATGACTTCGTCAAATTGAACCTGATCGAGTTTTTTTAAAACAAAAACCAGAAATTTTATGAAAGTTAGATGATGATGTTGCTTGAAAAATGAGGAAATCAAGTTATTTAGTTTCATGAATAAAATGTTTTTGATTTTCAATCCCAGCTCTCAGATTAATCCGTCGGTATCGTTTTTGTGTTTTATGCAACTCGAAAAAAATTCAAACAACGGAAACTCGAGTGTTTGGACTGTTCAGGACGAGAAAGAAAAACAAAATTTATTTCTGGGCCTGATGTGATGTTTAGTCATTTGTTTTCTTTGATTTTATGCGGTCGTTCCGTTTGTTCATTCATTCATTCATTACTCGTTCATTTTTTTTATTAAACGAAATGTTTATTTTTCATCAGCCTTTTTAATGGATTGAAAATACATCAATCATCTTGGAAATAGTAATACACACATGTATAATGAACTATGATTTTAATTTGACGAGTTGTATGAACAGGAACACATGAATGCTATAGCATTTAAATGGTAAAGTCAATTATTAACTTCCCGTAAGGTAGTTATGGTAGTGGGCCGAAAATCTAAAATGAAAATTTTTGCAATTATGGAATTGGAAAACCGGTTTCTTAGTGAAAAAAGTCGAATTTCTCCGTATAAATAAAAAATGACAAATATGGCCAAATATAAAAGATAGATGAAAGCGTTTAGATTCTTAAAATCATATCGGGTCAATAGCATTTGATATCTTATCAGTGTGCAATGGTTCCCAGAAAGGTGTTGTAAAAATTAATTTAGATTTTTATACCAGAGTATATTTTAATTTAAATCAGTGTGACTTCTTCTTGAAGAAGAAACTTCCTCGACTCAAACTTAAAAAAAAGCTCAGAATTATTATATCAGGCTTTATGATATTATTTTTTATTTCAGTAGCAATTCGAAAAACGTTCTCAGTTGTTCGAAATCATATTTCATTAAACAGAAAACACAATTAGAATACCCGAGTTTAGCTTAATTGTTTTTAAAACTACAATTGATATTAACAAGTATGTATCGACATGTATAAAATATATTTTTTATAATTTAATGAAAGTTTTTTATTTAGAAATGTATTATTTTTATTCATTCGAAAACTTTCCTTTCACTATCATAAAAATATTTTCATTTTCATATGTGAAAATGATGCATGAATAACGAATAATTATTTTCAAAGTTATTTAATCAAGATAAACTATTATTTTTTATTTCTGTCAACTAAAATTAGAATAATTTTGTTTACTATCTATAAAATTGAACAATAAATAAATTCAGTCAAATACTGCTCTAAATCACACTAAATTTGCGGATAAATTACAGAATATTCGAGCAAAAATTCATTTTCTATATAAAATTCGAAAACCGGCTAAAACCGTTTTTTTTAGCAAAATTAAAATTCGAAAACCGGTTTTCTGAAATGTCGGTTTTTGTATAAACCCTACTCATAAGGTTCAGAATGATTATCTGAAATAATTATCTGAAGATGATTTTAGACAACATCTTCATTTCAGCATTTTATTTTAGTGTTTACTATGGTGCCATCGATAGACTAATAAGACTTATTTCTTATGTTAAATGAACAAAGTATATAAACATACATAAACATGAGCTCTAAAATCAATATATTGTTGTAATAAATTGGTATTTGTTTGAAACCAGTGAACAATGAATTTTCCAATTAATAATTCAAAATATATTCTTTCACAATCTCAATTCCATTCGGAACGTGCTTTTAAACCAAATACCAAATCGAAATGAAACGTATAGGGTTTTTTCCGTTCAAGGTTCTTTTTTTCGTTAACACATATGAGTCAGAGAATACAGGAGAACAATGCAGTAAAGTATAGTTTAGTACGGAACCTTCGTATGGTAGACACAACATCAAATAAGAGTATTTGTTTTATTTTTTTTATTATTGTTTCAGTCGTTAACTCGGCTCCGAGCGACAAAAAGCGGAGAGAACAGAATTGTATGGTAGTGTGGAAGCTGGGGGGTGATTTGCTACGTACTTTTTGTGCTACACCAATAATTTGCTTCCAGATTGAATTACGGATTTCAAATTTTTGTCTGTATTGCCCCGTTGCCTCGGAAAACGTTTCAAACATGATTTGTTAAAGAAAATATTTTCTGAACTATGGCGTTATATAATATAATGAATTCACAACTTTTTCGTAAGTAACTAGAATATCGTTTATGTGTGTTTATTTCAGCTCGCGTATTGTGGTATGCACAGTTTTTGCTGTTCAAATTTTATAATAAAACTAGATGACCCGACAGACGTTGTTTTGTACCAACATATAATTTTTTTAATATCTTATACTAATATTTATACCGTTTAGTTAAAAATAATCATTATTGTTTTTCGAATTACTATTCAAACAAATATATAAGTAATGTTAAATGTAGAACTGCTTCAAATAAAATGATGTTTCTCAATTCCCACAGTTAATACTTTAATTATCCCTTTAACAAATATTAAAATATGTTCAATAAAATTGTACATTAAAATTATACACTGCGATTTATAGAACAAATTTATTTCCAATAGCTCAATTTATTTTAATATCTAGAGTCATACAATATTTTTAGTCATACCTGTAGATGTGGATGTATATGTGAATGATTTTTTATTTATTCACGACTAAAACATTGATTTTCCTAATTTTTCACACAAAAAATCATCGTCTGCCTTTGTAATGTATTTACGATAATAGCATAAGAAATTTTTTAAATTAAAAAAACAAATTCAGAAAGAATCAATATACAGCATTTGCGGTAAAGGTACCATATCACCTGTGAATTTTCTACCCAAAATAATTGCTTCAATAATTTTGCCCTCTAATTTTTTTAATTTCGTACCAAGTTTTAAATGCCTTTTAGTAATTTTAATATCTAATTTACATATTTCTCACTAATAATTCAATATACATTATTACTTAAGTTCATATTTGAAGTGAATTAATCTGACAATTCCTGTTCTCATGTGCTCTATTTAACCTATGATCAACAAAATTACTGCTGTAAATGGAGAGGAAAAAGCGTATGCCCTGTGAATTTGTTTACTGTGCTCCAATTTGCATGATATTATGAAAATAGGCTAATCTTAATCTAAAGTTTAATTTAATTATTTGGATCACAACTCTTTTAATTCTGACTTCATCAGAGCTTGAAATATACTATTTTAAAGGTAATGGCAAATGACAGTCTTTTCAATGCCAAACAATGCCTCAAATATTTTCAATGTCAATGAATAATAAGCGGTTTTTTATAATTTTTGTGATTTATTTCTACAATCTAACTATATTTCTATAATTCAAAAAATCCTAAAAAATTCCCATAACAAACTTCAGAAACATATATCAAAATTCGAATAATCCTTTAGACACAATTACAGAAGAATTTTAACGCTCAAATTGATTCTACGTTTTAGTTAAAAAACGTTTGTATGTGAAAAAGAGAAAGACTGTTTTTAGGGTTTCCCTGCAATTATTCGATTTTTTTCGCCGTAAGAACCATCATTGGACATCAACGAACATTTTAAAAAAATAATTGACCAAATCACATTTTGCGATTCATGTTTATATTATAAAAATTATAAATATTTTGATAAAGATATTGAAGCATATATTAAAAATGAACTTAAAAAAAACATAATAAAAAATGTTTTTCTAAAATTTGGCACAAAAATCTGAATCTGACGTGAAAATCTATTATAGGGACAATTAATCGTGAGAAGTCATTTTTAAATCAATAGATAAAATTCTGCTAATTCTCCATAAGCAAAGTACATCAAAACGAATCAATTTTTATTAATTTTTATGTACAGTTAAAAAGTTGCACTCGTTTCTTCTGATCTATTGAACCTGACCCTAAAATTATGATTACACCAGAAGCTCATAAATCTCAAAATATTTCTGCATCAAAAATAAATTAAATTTTATGATTGAAATCTCCATATTCTCCACGAACGATCTCTGGAAGTCTGAATCATACAGAAGTATTTTTAATATTTAAAAAGTTCCAAAAAGCGTCTGACTTATCGCGTGTTCCTCTGCTAAAATCCACTTTTGTACTTTGTACGGGACCATTTATCATGTGCAAAACGCAAAATTGCAAAGTTTTCAAAGTTATTCTGTCAAAGTGTCACATTTCCCTTGAAAACGCTTCAGCAGATACGGATCATTTGTATTCGTTCTTCGCCATTCGAAATGTCACAGAAATGTATTATTCTTGGTTTATTTTTAGGCGGTTTTAGGCAATTACCAGTTGTTAAGGATATTGAAATAAATAGATGGAAGGATACATAAATAAAATGATGGTAAACTATACGGTTTGTAATGTCAACTTATTGGATTCTTGCCAATATCCAATTAGACTTAATTTGGTAATATTCTTGTTATTGAAAAGAAACTTCGATAGAAAAGTATCTAGTTTAGACAATTATCAATTATCAAAGATTTTTTTAATTTTTTTTTCTCTTTATTGAATTACAATCTGTCTTTACAGAAAGGAAGACATTCAGTAATTTTGATGATACATGAAATATTAAACATTAGATCTAAAAGGTTACCCAGTAGTAAGCCTTTTCAATTTTGATATATTAAATTTAAATTTTGTGATTATATAAAGTAAATAAAAAGATCTATAAGATAAGTGAGTATAAATTGTGAATTATAACAACAAATAAAAAAGACATAACTAATAAAATTATCAAGGGTATTGAAAAATATATTTACCGTTTTATATAAATAAAATGATGGTAAACTGTATGGTTTTTGTTGCATTCTAGTTGGATTCTTGCCAATGATTAGGAATGCAAAAGTCGTTACAATTTTACAGAAAAATCTCTAGTTTAGGTACTTAACAGTTGTGAATGATATAGATATGAATAGTAAGCGTTTTATAAAAATAAAACCTTAGTAAACTATTCGGTTTTTATTGGATTCTTGCCGAAGTCCAATTAGACTCAAATTGGTAATATTATTGTTATTGAATAGAGACTTCGATTATTTCAAGAAAATTATTACAGAAAAGTATATAGTTCAAACAATTATCAATTTCCAAGAATATTGAAAAAAATAATTGCCGTTTAACATAAATAAATTATACGTAACCTGTACAGTTTTTATTCGATTCTAGTTGGATTCTTGCCAATGTCCAGTAAGACTAAAATTGGTGACATAAGATGTGATTAGGAATGCAAAAGTTGTTACAATTTTAACAGAAAATATCTAGTTTAAGCAATTACCAGTTTTCAAGAATATTGGAATATATAGTTGCCGGTGTACATACATAAAAATATGTTAAGCTATACGGTTTTTATTGCAATGTTCAATTAGATAGTTTAATTGGTAATATTATGGTTTGATCAAATGCAGAATTTGGCTTTTCTTAAGATAAGTTTGAATGTAAAAGTTATTACAATTTTACAGAAAAATATCATCTGGTTTCGGCAATTACCAGCTAAAGATGTTAAAATAGTTAGGGTTTAAATAAATAAAATGATGGTAAACTATTTGGTTTATGTTGCATTCTTGTTGGATTCTTGCCAAAATCCAATTAGACTTGAATTGGTAATATTATTGTTGCCGAATGCAGACTTTAACTTTTCTTAGGAATGCAAAAGGTTTTACAATATTACATAAAACTATCTAATAACTACGATAAATGGTTTTAAATAAAATATAAAAAATATATTTACTATTATTAACATTTTACCAAATAACTCTTATCCTCTTATAAATGCTAGGAAGAATTAAATCGTAAAATTTATTTCTAATGCAGAAATATTTTAAGTGAAGCAATAATGTCTTCAGATTTATGAGCAGTTGATGGAAATATTTTGAAAGTAGGACCAACAAATTGAAAAGATTACGAGAAGGCACAACTTTTTTTTATTAGATTTTTTTAAAATAAATTTGAAAGAATGTAGTGAAAAAATGCTTAATATTTAGATTCACTTTATTATTTAAACAAATAGTTTTAGTTTCATAATTGTATTGAATCTTTGTATAAATTAATAAAAAATTACATTACTGTAATTATTTTAGACAATTAAAATTGTATCCGCATATATATACACACACACTCGCACACACACATACATCCATTTATTCTAAGGTATGCCAAAATGTTCAGAAACCTTTGAAACGTGAAGATATATAAACATTTTATTTTCTCGATTTTTTTGCAATTACTATAACTTACCCTACGAAAAGTTAAGAAATGAAAAATTCCATTTTTATCAAATTTCAATAGCATAAAAAACCCAATATTTTATTCTATACTATCTTTATATATAAGAAATTTGCAACAATTTATCCCAAATCCAAGAGCAAAAGGAGTGAATTTTATCTCATTAACTAAAGTAAAAAAAATAAAAACTCAATTTCCAATAGTCTAATAAAAATACAAAGTAAAAATTGTTTTCTCTAAAAAAAAGTGTGCTATTTTCTATTTTGATTTATTTTCCAAATCAAATTTTAATAATTTGTTAAAGAAAGTAAACGTGCAATTTATAAAATTTTAGATTTTAGATTTCACAAAAATTTGTTAATATCATTCAAGTCCCAGATTTTTCAAAATCAAGTCCAAAAGGCAATATTATGAAAATTTGAAAAAATGTGCTTTGACATTGATATGTTTGAACTTTGATACGTTTTTCCGCATCATGTAGATTTTTAGCAATTTGTTATAAGAAGCAGATGTACGTACAATTTAGAAAGAAAATTTTAGATTGGCAAAATATAAATGCATATTTTAGATGCACCAAAATCCAAGGACAAAAGATGATAATTCAAGAATTTAAAAATGCTTATATCTACTTTGATAGATATCTACATATTTCACATCGTGTGGACTTTTGGCAAATTGTAATAGAAAATCAGTACGTCCGTATGTACATACAATGACAAAGAAACTTTAGATTTCCCAAATGCATTGTGATTAATTTATATGAAAATTATCAATTTAAACCCAGATGTACCGAAATGCCACCAGGAAGAAGATTTCGCCGGTGTTTGACCGAAGCCAACAGCCGTCTGATAGGTTGCGGTTATTTTGAGAATTTAACCAGACGATGAAATCTGGAACAAGATTCTCTAGGAAGAGTCGTGATGATGTTCCAACAACATCGTCAATTTATCTCAAAACCAAATAGAGAAAATCGATAAACATTTGAACGAGAATGAGCAAATGCATTTAGATAAATCTTGATGGTGTTCCGGGATTTATTGGACGCAAAATATTTGAAATCTAACAACAGGACAGAATACTAAAAAAAATACAATGTTTTAAATCCTATATATTGAATGACACACATGACATAAAATTATGCAGCAAATCAAAATATTGATGAAATCGTCACAATCGTTAGAGATTGAAAACATGATATCAATACAAATCGTATTAACAATAGACCAAAAATCAAAATCTGGCAAACTATTGTAATTGCTAATTAAAACCCTATTATAAGATTTCTAAATTTTGCTGCCCGTTTGTTTCAAAAGGTATAAATAGAAATCATATTAATAAAATAAGGAAGATCCATAGTTTTGGAATATTACTGTAGATGCTAATTTACTAAAAAACTCTGAACATTCCTTGGAAGATTAAAATTGTAATATTTTCTATGTTAAGCATCAAATCAAAATCAAATTGAATAAAAAAACACTAATTTTTTTGAAAAAAATATTATTGTCACATAAATTAAAGAAGTCTCATCAACAGCGAAAATTTAGTAAAAATTTGCTTCACTAAAATGGTTTTTGAAACAATTAAAAATTTAAATTAAAACACTTGCAAGAAAATTGCAAACCAATTCGTGTTATTCAAATGCTATTCTAACCATTTTCAATTGATAAGAAAAATTACATTTATAAATATTTATTTATTACTTTTACATTCAGAATTTGCAATTTAAAATTTAATATAAAAAATTCATTTCCATTTCATAGAAAATCTAAATTCTAAGGAAGAAAAACAGTTATGTGGAACACAAAAACCACACGCTAATTATTTCTAGAATTTGTAAGGTTTCATTTAAAGTTACTTTTTCATTTAAGCTATTTGAATTCGAAAAAAATTGGGATATTACTATTTTAATTTATACAAAGAAATTGTCAAATATATGGAGAATTGAATTAAACTCTAATATTATTTTACAGAAAAAGGGTTTAAAACTGTCAATAATATGATTAATAATATTAATTTTATTCAGAGAATCGATTATAAATTCATTTTATTAAAATTAACGACATTTTTTAACGATCAGATTGAATCTGAAATATATAAAGATTCATTTTAGCTCATAGGAATCTTTATGTATTTCTGATTGGTAAATAAAACTGATTTTAAAGAAAAAAAAAGATTGAGTCTGCTAAATGACATAAATAAAACGTTCTATCAAATTATTAAAAAAAAATGCAGGTATTATATTATATTGAGTATTGAATTGATTTATTGATACGATTTTATCACAAACTTGTCATATTAATTTCAATATCTAAAATTAATAGCATTTTATTTAAAGAACACATTAATATTTTCATACAAGTTAATGTTATTTTTCACTTTATCCAAACTTAAATAAATCATTAGTAAGTTGCATATTTAGTAAAAATTAGAAATTAAAAAGTAAGTATCATTGAAATGAGACATTTATATTTTACTATGATTAAAGTATTAAAATAATTAAAACCAAACTTAATTAATAATTTTGAAAACCGCATGAGTAGAGGATAAATATTTTAAAATCTAATTTATTTTAAGCAAAGTTAAATGTCTTAGTCTCAGTTTATTGTATATTTAATGAAATTTATATCACAAATGAAAAAAACAAATAATATACAACCTTATTTATGTATTGATGAGAATGTGCAAAAAATAATGTTGTTTAAATGTATGACTTTAAAATCGAACCCCATTGTTAAAAGTTTATATTTCTAATACCAAATTTTTCAAAACAGAAAACAGTATGTAAAATTAAATGTAAGGGTTAATTTAATGGTCAATATGGTCAACTTTATCTAAATTAAGTTTATAATGTTCAATTTGTACTTCAATATATGTACATAGAGAATATCAAATAGAATAACCTATATAGATAGGAATCAAATATTTATAGGAAATATATTAAATGCATAAACTAGTTATTTCAATATGATCGACCAAATTTCCTTCCTTTGATCTCAAAACATCTGCGATGCATTACATACAAGTTAACCGACTTGTATTTGATGAGGAATTTATGCCATATGAATTCAAAAGATTAGATGAAAATTTATGTTTAATCTATCAATAATGTTTAGATTAAACATTTAAAATATTGATTGGTATCAATCATACATCACTTTTATTTTAACACAAACCAAACTGCTGTTTTAACTTCCATTCCACTTTTTAACTATACACTAAAAATGTTACTAATCACTTTAACCTAGTCACTTTTAATCGATCACTATATTATATCAATATGTTATCGATAAATGACAAACTTATTTTTTAGCCGGTAATTTTATCAAATTTTTTTCAAAATTTCCCGCCTACGTGCTCTACGTTTCGTAGCCAGACGGCGACTGACTGAACGCTACGCTTTCGAAAAGGAGTTTTCATACAATATGCAACGGGCCGGCGCCCTACGCACGTGTATATATGTATGTATATATATCTATACATGTATGTATACATATCTATACATATATGTATACATATCTATACATAGATGTATATAGTATATGTTTGAAAGAAAGTGCGGGAGTGTGTTTGTGACTCGAAAATACACGGAGATAAGGGCAGGGATGGTCGAAGGAAATAAAAAATTCTTACGTTTTTTTATAAATACACCTATATATACATATATTTGAACTAGGACTAAATCGAACTGGGTATTCTAGTGTAGAGTCATGAATTTTAGGTAATTTCTTAATCATCGTAAAATGGCAATATTTTTTTACCATTATTTTTTTATAATTTTGTATGTGCGTATAAAGTCTCCTTCAATAACTCAGATTGTTGGGTTATAATTTAACCCTTGTAGCCGTGGACTGTATTAAACACTGATTTGTTGGTATAATTTACGTATTTGTTGCAAGTTATTATTACACTAATGATTTGTCACTAAGTTCTAATTGAAGAAAATATATTTATCGATTATTTATTACATATGTTGTTACGCGGACTTTAGTAGAAGTGAAAAAAATAAGTCCGATCGAAATCCGCTACCCCCTCTACAAATTGGTGTAAAAGCTCAATGCCGTGAAGATTGCCGCCTTCATGCCCAATATATTAAAATAAAAATTCGTCCGAACAAAATTTATTTATCCACATTACAAGAGTACAGAAAAGACATTTTAATTTTAAAAATAAGCAGTTGCTGAAATGAAGGGTCACAAAAAATTGGCACGACACAAAAAAAAAAATTAATCTAGAATAATGTCGCAATGGCATATAGTAGTGTTAAGATAAAAAAGAAATTGACAAAGTGGCATCCGTTTAAAAAAAAAACACTTTTTTAAGTTTCTCTAATTTTTTAATATCAGTAAAAAATCAAATTTGGGGATGAAGCTCTACTAGCCTTGAGTTCGAGGAAAGTCTATAAAGAAGATTCTATGAAAATTTTCTCGAAATGAGTCAAATGGCTGCATCTCCACAAATAATTTAGATTTTGAATAATCATCTCGTACATATATTCTTGAAGTTCAAAGTTTAGATTCGAAAATATGAAAAAAGTAAAAAAAATGACTTTTGGATCTTGTTCCTTTCTTACTTAGGAACAGTAAACTAAAAAATTAATCGATTTGATCAATAAGGATTGTGATTTAGCTATATAGATATAAAATTTATGCTTTATCCAATTTTGGTCTCAAACGAGTCAGAATGACTTCAGCAAATCTGATTTTCTGGTGAAACCAGTTAGCAATATGTTTCTAATTAAAACTTAGTACTTTGAGTACTGCGATATGATATGGCAACAGAAAATCAATCACACTATACTTCCCTCAATCCAGTTTTTGTTTTGGTTTGGAACAGAAATCAAAAGTCAGCTATTGTAATGATATTTTTCTGTACAATATCAATTTTCAAAGACAACCAAGCGGTTTGCCTATCTAGATTTGATTATTAAAATTTCTCTATAAGATATCAGAAACTTGAGAAGCACAAGAAAATTTACTAGTACAAATTCATTACTGAACCAATTTGGACATACGGCATGCAACTATGAGAATCAGATTCCAAAATTCAAAGACGTCAAATTATTAAAAGAAATTTTGATTGTGTTAAAATTTGTTATAAAGTGGTTGATTCATAAAGAAACCGACATCAGTATAGTAAACCATGACTATGAACACATCCAGACAAGCAAAAAAGCTGTCTTGAAGATCACCTAAAGTCAGGGTCCAGGGATAGATTAAGAGAGAAGTTTATTCTACACTAATCTCTGTCAATCTCTGTTAATCACTATCAATGATCAGACCATTTTGTATTTTGAGAGCCTTTATTTTTCCCCAAAATCTCACGACTTTTCAGAATAGATGTGAAAATTATTACGTCATCACTAATATTGGTATGTATTTTTTATTTTTTGCAGCAATGCCGGAGAAGGGTTATTTTCACTTGGAAACATAGCTTGAAATATATTTTCAAGTGAAAGCTGATATCACTACTGCTTGATATCAAGACGTCCGAGATGAGTATCAACTTGAAACCTAGGATTGCAAGACTAAAACTCTTACCCTAAGATCACCGGAGAAGCAGTTATTCGAGTTGGAGATTAATTTAGCTCATAAATCCATTAATCCTTTGCACTCGGATATTGTAGAAATAATGCGTATTTTACTGATTATAATAAATGATTTTTTTATTATTTAAAAGTATGAATATAATTAAACCAATCATAGCAAGATATGAACAAAACAAATAAGCAGACATTCTATATAATTATCAACATGTACTTGAAATGATATATCGGGAACGCCCGATCAAATAAGATAAGAAAGAAAGGTTTAATTTAATAAGATTAAAGAATTTTAACATTTTTTAAATATTTTTTTTATCAATTTTTGGCCAACAATGCTCAAATCTACAACTTTATCTATGTGTGCATCGACACAGATAGGAATTGAATGCAAGTTTGGGGTTGTGTAGGTTTCATGTATGTACACATTGTAGTAGTAGGGAATAGGGGTTGAAGGCCCTTCAAAGCAAACGAGGAAGGGTAAGGGCTGCATGTAGTGTGAGAGGGAGAGGAACTTCCCAAACATTCGATAAAATAATCGAACTAATTGTAAGTGGCATTTTGCCTTAAGGCAGGTTGCTGAACTTCCCGATATGAGAAAATAATCTAGTTAAACAAAAAGGAATCAATTTATTAATTTATAAGTGATTTATAAAAATAGTGTCATAATGTGAGAAACTATTGCAGATCATTCAATTTTGCCAAAACAAAATATTACACATGACTGAAAAGTGTGCCACTCTTTTCGTAATGCTAATTGTAAGTGGCATTTTGCCTTAAGACAGGTTGTACGAACTTCCCGATATAAGAAAATAATCTACTTAATTAAAAAGGAATCAATTTATTAATTTATGAGTGATTTAAAAATAGTGTCATAATGTGAGAAACTATTGCAGATTATTCAATTTTGACAAAAAAAACAATTATCACACATGATTGAAAAGTGTGCCACTCTTTTCGTAGAACTATTATCATACAAAGATTTATTAAAATCATCGATATTTCTTGAAGTAAAACTTCTTTAGACGCGACTAGGGTGTAAATCCGTACAAATGCAACGGAAGTGCGTTACGGCAAGGTCGAGTGCCAATGATTCGTCATTCGCTCTCGATGATATCACTTCTATACGGGTCGATTGTGATTAGACGTCGTGTCGAGTGAATAGAGATCTGTCGTTGTCTGCGTACCAGCATCAACGTTGTATGCGTACCGATATCAACAAGGAAATCGGCATAGATGAAATAAACATGTTAAAGTTACACCGTAGTACTAATCTTGATTTAATGAAACATGCCTGAATCAGAAGAATATTTTACCCTATTCCTTGAAAATAATAAAACAAATTAAACATTTGTGCCGTGTACTAAACGTAAGTCTATTGATTAGAAATTATTTCTATATTATTCGTAGTATCTACAAATACTTGAAGTTATTCAAATGGAAAACATTGTTTAGGCAAGACAGATATTACAGTTGTTCAAAGAATGAGATTATATCGCCAGCGAAAAAGTAAAAAAAAAACTACAAGCAGTCAATGAATGTATGTTAATTTTAATTACATAAAGTTCTTCGAACAAAATTATTACATGATGGGTGAAATTGTAAAAAAAATATTTCATTAGGCGTTGTTTAACATGATCCACTGTGTGAACGAATATTATTGAATTTATTAATCAGCAATTACTTAATTTCTCTAATGAAGGTTCAAGTCCTAAATGCTAATTACAATGACAAACCGATCATGTCGCATTTGAAGTGTGACTTTAATTACATTATTGTTTTTAAATATTATACATATTTTAATGCTATTATAAGTATATAATTCATGATTTTTCATCATATAAGTGTGTATAACGATTGACACTAATAAATGTGTGCATCACGAGTGTTACCATAATACCAATAAACATTATTCAAAATTGTTATTATACAGTAGCACATAAGTTTTACTTCAATCGCTTGTGAACCTTACGCGCACTCTTTTTCTTTTTTAACAATCAATTAAGAAGAAACAGATGGAAATAATATCTAACAAACAGTTTTTGAATTATTAAAGTCGATTCCAGATTGTGGATACAGAATATAGTGTGACAAATCTGGACTATTAGGTGATCACAGACTTCAATAAATCAATAAACATCTCTTCAACCCGAATTAGTTACATCTACTTATCGACCACCCTAAACTTTTGCTTTTTGTTTCCCTTAATTTTGACAACCTCTGCTGAAGTTTCAATACATCCATCATATCCATGTATATTATAATATGTATACACGTGTATTTGTATATTTTTGACAGTGTATAGTGTATTGGTGACTGAGTCATTCGAATAGCCCATAGGAAACAAACGGGCGAAATTCGGCGAGACCGTCAGTCTGTTGTGGAAGAGCGACCAGAATCTCCCATCGATGGGAAAAAAGGAAAATAAGAAATTTTATTATTGAGGCAATAATGATCATATCAAAGGCCAATTATGACATTATTGTGATAAATATTAATTATGAAGTACGAAATGAATTATTCATTTGCAAGCGTTTCAAAATATTTATGCCAACTTCATGAACCGATTTTGTCGTACAACATACTAATGTTATGGGAAAGCTACGTTATGAAGAGCTTTCCATACTAAATTGTTCTAAATATTGCCAACAGCCATGTAGTTGCTTTGCAGCCAGGCATTTTTCTCAGGTTGTCATACAGAAAACCTAACCTAGAAACCGCACAAATGTCAAAAAACAGTCTTAGATAACAAGGTCTTTCAGATCCAGCTTCATAACATACAAGTAACATTGCAGTTTATGTGTAAAACAAATGAATGTACAGCAAATACATGCCGTTTTGACGATATTTAGTATAATTCAGTCTGTTTATATCATATTCAATTATAGGAAAGGCCAAATATGAGATTATTGCATAAAAGTACTGCTGCCATTTGAAGAAATATGATTTTGAAGCCATTTGAAGCAGTAGGTTAGTTGCGGAAGGGTGAAACAATCTAACCATAATAAGAAAAAATATTTGCGTCATCAAATATTTTTTCAAATAGCCAGTGATAAAATTATTATATAAATTACATAAAAGCTATGACAAGTAATAAACAATTGATTTTTTTTAAATTAAACTAATTGTTGTAAGGCCGTTATATTTCAGTAAGTTCTATAAGACCATGATATATATTGCCAAAGAAAGTTCCATAAAATCGGCTTAAATTTTTTTTCAACAGTTAATTATAAGAAAACGGCTCGGTTAATTTTCACTTAAAACTAACCAGTATCATTCTCAAATAATATCTTTCGAACAGTTTTTGATTTTTTAAAATCGATTCTGTAGTATGAGCTTAAATATGGACGAAAAGTTCGACACTTTTTTTCAAATTACAATGAAACGGCTTAGCAGATCGTCGCACAAAACTGCCAAACGATATTCCTCATTGAGATACATCAAATAGCTTTTAAATTTCTGAAATCGGTGCAGGCGTTTTTGAGAAAACGTCGATGAAAGGTCTAATTTTGACAAATAACAAAAAAACGATACCTATTTTTGCAAACTTTGACGAATTTTTAAAGTTAAACCAATTGTCGTAGGGCCGTAATATTTTAGTATGATCTAGAAGACTATAGAATCTACCGTCAAAAAAATAATAATAAAAATCGTCGAAAAAAAATTTTTAACTATGTATTACAAGATTTTTACCAAAAACTAATCTGCACGATTCCCAATCAATAACTTTCGAACGGTTTTTGAATTTTCAAAATCGATTGCGGACTAAAACGTGGACGAAATTTTTTTCACTTTTCTGCGATTTACTAAGAAAGGGCTTAGTCGATCGTCGCACAAAACTAACAAACAATAGTCATCATCGAGATACATCGAATGGCTTTTAAATTTTTGAAATCGGTCCAGCCGTTTTTGAGAAAACATTGATTTACGGCAAAAAATCTGTTCACGCGCACGCGCACGCGCACGCACACACACACACATACTTTTTCCAAATTTGGTCTCATTCGATTCAGAATGGCTTGAAATGTCGAGAAAACATAAAATTAGCGAATTAACGAAAATCTAAACTTCTCCTTTGGGAAGTTAATAATTGATTCACCAAAATTATATGTTGAGTATTTGAAAATATTTAGGATATATGTGTCAGCATATTGCATAGCAGCAGCACGATTTTTTTTCTTGGAAAAGATTTCCATAAGACAATAAAAATTAGAAGCTGATCATGATTTTAAATTTAGGTATGGGTTAAGTGTAAATTGATCATCATTGCAAAGTATTTATTTATCATCCTTAGCCATAAATTACGTAGATTTTGCATAAAAATTATACTATCCAATGGACAATATGAAAACTAATTGATAATATACTAAACATTGTGTGCACGCATACCTTGACTTTATAATTAAAATTTCATTTTTAAACAATACAAAATTGAAACTTAAGTTTTTCGCTTAAAGAAGAATTTGCAATCTTGGCTTAGCAGATAGATAAGACTTCTAAGACAAAATTAAAACTATCTGATCCTTAGTTCATTGCAAACAATAATTCCATATAAAACTATTTTCTCTATTATTCCTTTATAATGAAGATGTCATGGCAATCTGAGGTAAACTCCTCTGACATGATATAAAGTAGAGTTTATGCATAAAATACCTCTATCTTTTGTGTCTTGATGATATCCTCCATCAAGTCCTGGTTAAAGTGTTTCATCCAGTATTCCGGAATATAAAAAGCAATAAATAATTTTGTTTCATTCCACGCCATTACCCTCGCTATCAAAATGCAGTACATTTCATACACGGGGATGAACTTCAGGATTCTTTTGAATATACATACAAAAAATATTTAGATCTGTTTAGCTAGATTATGAGGAAAGATTCAGTGAAGTTCGTAAAAGACTTACTACAAAAAATTTTGTAGACTGGTAATTTTTTTTACATCCCAAAAATCACATTTAATTCCTCCCATTTTCCAAAGGATTTTCAAGATTAATTGGCACGGCTTGTCGAGTAGGACAAGAGCGGAAATTAAGATTACTTCCATCTCATAGTCAGAGAAAAAAAATCGAGGCAAAAAAAACAAACAAAGGATTTAATGCAGGATACACAAAGGAATTCGTAATGAACAGGATAAAAAGGATGACAACTCCTTCGACGGAAAATTAATTTTTGCATTCTTTATGCGCGAAAATAAAGGATTAAAAATTGGGTTTCTTCGGGAGATGAATGGAAATGTCGAAGATTCAATTTAAACAATATTTTATAACATGGATGCTGGATAAATTGTCAAGAGAAATAAATACAGATTTTTTTTACAAAAAATATTTGCAGATTGTAAATAACTTCAAAGTATGAATAAAATATTCAAAAGA
>NW_020539727.1:13069421-13096771 GCF_003426905.1 Ctenocephalides felis | reverse complement strand
CGTCCGATTTGAATGATCTAAAAAACTTTCTGCTTGTATTGACAAAACAATTGCTTTTGAGGATAAAAAAATATTTCATCTTTTTTATTTTTCATAAAATATTTTTGTAATTTTGCATTAAAAATTCAAAAAATTATCCAGTCTAATTCAAAAAATTGCACAGTCTAAGCGCCACTCTGGTACAAATGTTTACTCAAGTGCGTTTAGACTGTTATGTACTGGTGCAAGCTAAGCATAGTATAAGTGAAAATGTCGCACATAATTATTTGCAAATGCGTTTAGACTGTGACTATACAGAAGCACTTTTTCAATTTTGTGTAAATTAGGTAACTATTTTTTGAAATTTTGTTTTGAAAATGTTCTGGGGATAAATTGATTTATGATTTACATTTGATTTGCTCAGATATAACAAGATAGCAAAAAATAATAAAAGTTACAGTATTTGTAATAATATATTTGAAAACGTTTAAAATTTCTCGAATATTTCATTACGGTACGGGAAGTTCCAGCCATTTGCCTTAAGGCACGATGCCATACACCAATAGTTTTTTTTTTAATTTTTTCAGAACAATTAAGGTCAATACCTTCACCCCGATATAATTTTATTAGTAATCGTAATTTAACGAGAAAACATTTTATTTTTAGTAGACACATATTGTTGAAAGATTTTATTATAATATATATATATATATATATATATAGTTATAGTTATAGTTATTTATTTATATATCTGAATTTATTCTATGTATCAATATTACATCTATATATCCAACGAAATAGATACAGATAACAAAAACCTGATATGTTTATATTAATCCTGTGAGAAATATGGCATATCAGAATTTATTACCTTCCAGTATATAAGGTAAACACTGGCACTAGTAAAAGCAGAAGGCAAAATGATAAACGACCCATGAAAAAAGAATAAATAAGTTATAACATTCTCTTCTCTATACGACGGCGTGGGTTTTCGACTTATCAGATATATGACGGAAAAAACGAGGAGCTGATCGAGGAAAAACAACTTGAAATGCCAATTTATAGAATTGTTCTATCGAAAAATATATAGATTTAACGAAATCATTTAAACAAATACAAAAGCCTCCACGAGGATCACCCGAACTCACTTGCCAGAGAAATCAGGGATAGATTGGAAAGGAAGTTTATTCTACATTAATTTCTGTCAATCTCAAAATCACATCAGTCAATGGTCAGAATATTTTGTATTTTTAAAGACTTAGGGATCAATTCTTTAATGAAATTAAAATTTTACGACAACGCTATGTTACGATCCTTTCTCTATAATAAATGAAAGTGAAAACTATAAATTTGCTGTGCGATCAGGCGTCTTACACATAAAATCTAACTTATGTGTTATCATGACACATCAGGAATTGCAGATGCAGAAATTGTGATAAATTTTTTTTGACGTTTGTGCGATTATATCTAAATTTTTGAAGTTTAGATTTTATATCTAAAATGCCACACAAATAGATAGCATTTTTACAGTTTTTAACTTCCCGTAGGGTAAGTTATAGTAATGGCAAAAAAATCGAAAATGAAAATTTTTATATATCTTTACGTTTCAGAGGTTTCTTAACATTTTGGCATACCTTAGAAAAAATGGATGTATGTGTGTGTGTGTGTATGTGTGTGTGTGTATGTGTGTGTGGTATGTATGTATGTATGTACGTGTGTGTATGTATGTGCGGATACAAATTTTCGTCGACGATTTCGGGAACACGGATCAACCGATTTGAATAATTCAAAAAGCATTCGATTCGTATTGATAAGGAGACGTGCTGATTAGTTTTTGGCGAAGGCAGGTCCAGCCGTTCCAAAGATACGGGGCAAAAAGTGCCAAAAACGGTAACTCAGTTTTTAAGAGAACGGAGCGTCCGATTTTAATAATTCAAAAAACATTTGACTTGTATTGACAAGATGAAGAATTGATCAAATTTTCATGAGGGCAGGTCTAGCGGTTTCGAAGATCTAACGAAAAAAGTAAAAAAAAAATGCCATTTGGCGGTCAAAAATGATCATTAGACATATGCACATCAAATTATCAGATATTTTATAGAGATTTTAACAATAAGTATAAATTTTGTTTGCATTCCTATGGGTTCCGTACCAATATTTATTCGTTAGACGGCGACGCGGCGCTTACGCGCTTTGACATTTTGTCTCTATGCAGTTAAAGCAGTACGATTGCTTTGAAAAAAGATCTTCCAAAATATGCCAAAATAAAGAAAACATTATTTTTTCCAAAAAAAATTTAAAAAAAATTAAAAAAAATAGATTTTTTTTTTAAAAAAATTTTTTTTCAAAAAAAAGTAATTTTGTGTTAATTTATAGTTTCTCAAAAATCTATTTTTTCGAAGTAAATTTGTTTTAAAAACGTCAATCGTTTTTAAAAAAAACAATAATTTTTAAGGCACGATGCCTTAATTGCCTTAAGACAGAATTCCACTTACAGCTAGTTACTACTAAGAAAAGAGCGTTACATAGCGTTGTCATGGCAACGCCTCTCGGTATATTTTATCCGAAAATTGGTCTCATAGGTATTCCTAATATTCCACTTATATCCTACCTAATTTGCTCGTCAATAAAGTCCTTTTTTTGTCTTTCCAGTCCGTATCTAATTTGCTCGTCAGTAGACTCCTATTTTCTGTCTCCCAGCTCCGAGTAAAACTAGAGGTGTATGGCATCGTGCCTTATTGCAAATTGCTAGAACTTCCCGTACCGTAATAAAATATTCGAGAAATTTTAAACGTTTTCAAATATATTATTACAAATACTGTAACTTTCATTATTTTTCTATCTTGTTATATCTGAGCAAATCAAATGTAAATCATAAATCAATTCAACTCCAGAACATTAACAATCGTCATTTCATTTCAAATTCATTTTCAAAAAAATAGTTGCCTAATTTACATAAAATTGAAAAAGTACTCCCGTATAGTCACAGTCAAAACGCATTTGCAAATAATTCTGTGCGACATTCACTTATACTGTGCTTATCTTGGCGGCATTTTCACATTTTCAATAGTTTTCACAAAATTGGACATAGTACATAAACAGTCTAAACGCACTGGGTAAAACATTTGTACCAGAGTGGCGCTAAGACTGTGCTTAGCCTGGGTCATTTTTTGAATTACCATAATCCAAAATTACAAAAATATTTTATGGAAAAATAAAAAAGATGTAACATTCTCAAAAGCAATTGTTTTGTCAATACTAGCAGAAAGTTTTTTATATCATTCAAATCGGACGCTTATTTCACTCAAAAACTGCCATTTTGTGCACATTTAGCTCTGTATCTTCGTTCGAAATGCGGGACCTGTCTTTGCCAAAAACTAATCACTCTTCTCCTAATCATTACAAATTTAATGTTTTTTAGATCATTCAAATCCGATATTCCGTTCTCTCAAAAATTTTCTGCACTCTTTGCTCCGTATATCTATATAGAACGTGGGCGAAAAATTGTATCCATACATACATACACACACACATCCATTTTTTCTGAGGTATGCCAAAATGTTCAGAAATCTTTAAAACGCCGAGAAATCAAAAAATTTCATTTTCGATTTTCGGCCCATTACTATAACTACCCTACGGGAAGTTACAAATTGTATAATTGATAATAAGGAAATGTATATGTTTAGTTTTTAGATAATAGACGAAGACATTATTTTCCAAAAAATCCTTGAGTTTTAGAAAGTTCAAAGGTAAACTTGAGCTCATAAAGATAAACTTGAAAGACTTGAAAGTATATTGTTATCGTATGCAAATATCAAGCAGATGTTTTAGTAAGTATGAACAATAAAACTATAAAATTACGAGTACATATATGCAAATTCCAACATTAAAAATATATCAAGATCAAAATTTTAAACTTAATGTAGCTAGTGAAAATGTCAATTTCTTTCAATGCTCAACATTTTTTTTGACCAGAAACTTGAAATCTGCGGGATGGACTACGCCACGAAAGCCACGAGAGCCACGAAAAAGCCCAAAATAAGTTTACAAAATATTTATAAATAAAATTTTTTTAAAGTTAAAAAAAGTCGACAAGACAGTTAATAATTTTCAAAAATCCAGTTTGTCATAGTGACAGAAGATCAGAAAAATTGCAACCAAGTACAAAAAAATACAAGAAAATCATTACCATCAACTTTTTACTTGATTTAATGAATATAAATAGTATAATTTTAATTATAAATTTTTGATGATAAAAAATAAAAAGTAAATTTTTCTGAATAAATAGTAGTCTTCAGTAATTTGACTTTGACTTTTTGTGCAACAGACATTTGTAAAAAATCACAGAAAAAAATCGGAGACTCTATATATTAGTTCTCTTTAAACTTCGTGTTTAGAGGTTTTTGTTGCAGGTCAAGAGTTTTTCACATTCAGTTATTATTTTGTTGAGTTTCTCTTCCCCCAGCTGCCGCATTTAAACAAATAAAAAGCAAGACGCATATCTCAAAAAAGAACAGTTTGTTCAGTATAGTGTTCGTAATCGTAATATCCTGTTTTAGGGAGCACAATTCAATGTCGGAGCCAAAACAGCAATCTCGCTAATAGGGCGATTTTTCTTGCCTTCAGGTCAAGGGGTAAGATCCAAGCCAAGGCTAAGATAAAGGTTACATGAAAAATCACTAGATCAAGAAATCGACAGATGGACATGGATGACTGATACAATAGAACTAGCTTGGAAAAAAATCGATTGGTTTAGGTACTTTTTAAAACGTCTCCAAATTTATCTATCCTATATATAAAAATCTTCTGTAATGGGGTATGAATGGTTAATCCTCCTAAACAATTATTCGGATTTTCATAAATCTTCCTGAAGTTTGTTAAGGGAATATTCTAGAATTTTTTGATTCATAGAAATATAGTTAGATTGTAGAAATAAGTGGAAAAAATTACAAAAAACCGCTTATCATTGATTGACTTTGACTCCTTTGCTATAACGTCGGATATCGATAAAAGAACTAATTAGAAGAGAAAAATGTTTAATAATGTTTTTCAAAACAGCAATCACTTTTCAAGTTACTGGCTACTTTGTTTAAATTTGTTTTTTGGCGTTTTTCATCGTTTTTGCAAGTATTTCTAAAAATATACATTTAAACAAAAATCATGTAATGAACAAAATTATATCAATTAAAATCCTAATAAATCGGTGTTCTGTAAAGTGTTCTAGGAACAATATTAGGCTAGATATGAAAATGGGGTTTTATAGTACTCAAAATAAACTTTAAAATGAGTATTTCTGCGTGTAAAATGAGTTAGCTATCATGCAGATAAAAGACGCGTACAATGTTTTTTTTTTCATTTAAATCAAATAGTTTATGAGTGCCATTTCCACCAAAATTCAAAATAATCGTATTCCCTCTAGAATTAACTTGGTTTAAGAGATCTTGATGGATCCTAGAAAATACCACAACTTTAGTACAAACGATTTCCAAAAAGATCATGATTTCATGAAAAAGAATCTATTTAAAAAACAACCAATTTCTCATTATTATATCTCTGAAAGAATAAAAGATACGTATGAAGGCATATAGATAAAAATTCAAGGTCTTTTTCTGACTAATTATTGCGTTTTAATATTTTTCTGTTACACAAATATTGATAGAGTTATGATTGTTTAAAAAAGTGCGCGGATGTCCAACAAGAATTTCTTTCGAGCCTTTTAACCCTTCGCCGTTTCAAAACAAGAGAATTAAAATTTATGATAATTAAAGTTGAAGGTCATTTAATTACCTTCTAAATAGTATATTACAAGTTCTGATAAAATCAGAATTTGGTGAAGGTGCAAATTGTTTTCACTTCTGAACTTAAGATTAAGATTAGCCTATTTCCAAAATATCAAGCAAATTGGAGCACAGTAAAAAAATCGCAGGGCACACGCTTTTTTCCTCTCCATTTACTGCAATAATTTTGTTGATCGTAGGTTGAATAGAGCACATAAGAACAAAACTTGTCAAATTAATTCATTTCAAATATGAACTTAAGTAATAATGTATATTGAATTATTAGAGAAAAAAATGTAATTTAGATATTAAATTATAAGCAACATTATCGAAGCAATTATTTTGGGTAGAAAAATCCAAGGTGATATTGTACCTTTACAGCGAATGCTTTATATTAACTCTTTCTGAATTTGCCTTTTTAAAAGACTTCAATTTTCAACACGTGTATCTTATTCTATGACCATAAATCATAAAGACAGACGATGATTTTTTGTGTGATACATTTGAAAAATCAATGTTTTAGTGGTGAGTAAACAAAAAATCATTCATTTATACATCCACATCTACAGGTATAACTAAAAAAATTGTATAACCCTTGGCATTAAAATAAATTGAGCTATTCGAAATAAAGTTGTACTATAAATTGCAGTGTATAATTTTTGATATACAATTTTATTGAACATATTTTAATATTTGTTAAAGGGATAATTAAAGTGTTAACTGTGGGAATTGAGAACCATCATTTTATTTGAAGCAGTTCTTCATTTAACATCACTCATATATTGGTGTAAATGGTAATTTGAAAAACAATAATTATTATTTTTAACTGAACGGTGTAAATATTAGTGTAGGATATTGAAAAATCGTAGATGTGGGCACAAGACAACGTGTGTCGGGTCATCTAGTTTTCTATAAATATTTTTATTGTGCATTAACTCTAAATTATTATTATATTATCTATTTTATTACTGGATTCCAGGACAATGACTAAAACCATCCTTCCGCGTCAAAATTAGGCCAACAGTCCACTTACATCTTCTGCAAGTTTTATTGTCGTAACAATTGCCAAAATTTCCAGATAAATCACACCAGCCATATGTGAAGGCAGCAAATAGCAAATGAAATGAAAAAATGTTATTCGTTTAAGGGAAAAGTTGGCAGCCGGTTTAGGAATTACTTCCATTGTTTAGTTGGAGGTGCCGGAGGCTTTTTTTTGGGGTCATCTTGGGAAATTATTAGAAAAAGGGGTTGTGAATGAAACAAAGTCCAATCAAAAGAAGGTTGCTTATATGTGCTAATTAGGAATATCCAAAATCAAATATATGAAGTGTGAGTTGGAGCTAAGTAGACAACTACAACTGCATCAAGTTTGCAGTAAATTGATTTTCAATTTCTTCTATTTCATGGCTTTTCGACCAATTGTATATTTGATTTCGAAAAATTTTAACTGCTCTTCATAAAATTGACCTTAGAAAATAGAAAATGTCACTAATAAAGTAAACTTCTGATCCATATTCATGCCAATTTTGATGCAAATAAAGAAATACAGTTAGTCATTAGGAGTTACTTCTGAAAATGGAAAGATCAATCGTGTGATAATGAGACTGTGTAAAATATATATTTCCAAAATGTTCTTTAAATATCATAACTATATAATAAATACAAATAAAAAATCCAAATACATACATATTTCCCTGATATAATTTCTGCTTGTTTTAGAAAATTTCTGCCAATTTTGGAAGTACTTGAGTTAATTAAAATTGGAGGTGCCGGATCTTTTTTCGTTAATATTAAGAGAAGATTTTAAAAAAAAAATGGACAAGTTGGGACATACATACTTTAATTCAATTTCTGCTTGCTTTAGGAAATGTGTGCCAATTTTGGAGTTATTTCAGTTGATTTGAATTAGAGATGCCAGATTTTTTAGGTAATATTAGGAGAACATTTAAAAAAAATGATAAAATGGGATATAAATTGAGAAAAATCCACTAGTTATGAATATCCATTGTCATGTAAATAACCTGAAGCTAAGATTCTCACTATAATTTTATAGGCTTAGTAGTATATTCATTTACCAATTCAACCAATTGTATTTTATATCGAACAATATTTTATGTTTTTTACCAAAAATTTAAGAATGCGATAATATAAAACGCCAAGTTCCACTTTTCAACTTTATCTATGCCAAATTTAAACTAAATTGTGAATGCAAATAAAGAAATGCACTTGCTAAATCATTATTATTTCTCAATTCAACCAATTGTATTTTGTGAATTTATGTGATAATATTAAACGCCAAGTTTTATTTTTCAACTTTATTTGTGCCAAATTTAAATTAAATTGTGAATGCAAATAGAGAAATACACTTGCTACATGTTGATTCAATGAAATGGTCAATTTAATAATAACAGAACTTCACATTACATTTCTTGAATGTCCTTTGAAAATAACACAAACAATGAATGCAACTAATTTTATTCTTAAGTAAAGAAATCTAATTTGTCCTAAAATTTGGTGCCAAATTCGATGCAAGTATAAGGGAAACTTTGTATATTTTTACTTTATTTAAAATGCCCAAATTATATCTCTAAAATGTCCTTTGAAAATCACACAAATAAAAAAAATCGTGCTCGATCGTAATTAATAGTTTGATGCATTTTTTTATAAATACTATTTTAAATTTTAAATGTGGGCGTAATAAAAACTTTTTGTGGGCGACCAAGATTCGTTTCTTCAGTATTATAGCACTTGGCAAATACATGGTATTTGTAAGGGTCACGAAAAAAATTAACTTTTAATAATTAATCAGCACCAAAACATGATTAATGCCTTTAAAAAGTCATATGCTCGATCGTGGTTAACAATTTGATATGAATTTTATATAAATTCAATTTGTAAATGTTATATTTAAATAAACTGACCAATATTCATTTTTTCTTTATTAAATAATATAATCAATCTTAAATAATCAGTTAGTGCCAAAAATAATGACAAATGAATTCCATTAAATCCTTTTGTGTTAGAATTTGCCTTAAAATAAAGATGACTTACTGAAATAATAAAACAGATCATTATTGTAACTTTATGTAAAAAGTATGAATTAAATTCAGAATTCGAACAAATATTGGAATGGAACTTGCTCTACCTAAACTAACTATATTTGAATTATATTTATCTAAAGTTGCCAATAAAGTGAACAACAGATTAAATTTTGTTAACACCCTTCTGTAAAACATTTACACAAAAAATCATCTACATAATTAACAAAATAATTACATTAAGATTTTTTTATCCTTTACCTTTTCGTGCATCTCCAATGTGCCAACTCTCCATACCTTCTCGTATTTCCATTAGGCGAACTGAAACCATTAAAACTGCTTCCAGAAAATCTCCTACTGGAATCCCTGTTTATTCCAGAATCCACAGGAGTAGCACTACCACTTTGCACTTTTGTTTATACCCTAAAGGAGAATCAATTTCCTGGTAATTGGTTGAAAACGATTGTCAACTGATATCGGGTAAAACTTGGTGTCTGGGTAAAATCCGTTTGTTTCAGCAGTTTGTGATGAGATAAAACTATTTGTTGGATGAAATTTTGTGTTTGGTGTCACGCTGCCACCAGATTGTTCAAGGATGAAACTACTTCTGTGGTGGTATCAGGATAAAATTTGTTGTTTGGTGTCACGCTGCCACCAGATTGTTCCAGGATGAAACTACTTCTGTTGGTGTAGGAGTTATTGTTATTAGGAGTTGCCATGAAGGCGGTAGTGGTAACGTGCACATTGTCGTCGACTAAATTATTCCTATCAGCGTTAGGTGTGGTTTTATCCAAATCCAAAATAGCTGACGATCTTTTGGAAACGTGTTCGAAACAATAGTTGACGTTGGTTTCGGTGGATATACACTTTGGCACATTTTTTTCCAAGGGTGAACCTTGGCGTTTAGGTCCATTGCCATGAACCCTTTTAGGCCCATTACAATCTGGTGTAACATTTCCTTCTCCTGTGTCAAATTTCCTCCCATTACAATTTGGCAAAATGCAAGTACCTGGCGCAGAGTTGTCGAAACCTTTGTTGATATCTGGAGAAGAAAGTTCGCTGAATGGTGAACCATGGACCCTTTTAGGACCATTACCATCTGGTGTAACATTTCCACCACCTCCTCCTGATTTTGTGTCAAAATTCCTCCCATTACCATTTGGCGACATGCAAGTACCTGGCTCAGAGTTATCGAAACCTTTGTTGACATCCGGAGAAGAAAGTTCGCTGAATGGCAAACCTACGCCTTCAGGTCCATTCCCATAGACCCTTTTAACTCCATTACCATCTGGTGTAACATTTCCTCCTCCGCCTGATTTTGTGTCAAATTTCCTCCCATTACCATTTGGCGACATGCAAGTACCTTGTCCATTATTATCAGGAGAAGATAATTCGCTAAAACTGCAACTATTGCTGTCGGAAGTTCCACCAGAAGCAAATCCGTTTATAATTCCACTATCCGCCGATAGAGGCGATGTGTTTCCGGATTTTGAAAACACACTTGCATTGTGAAACAGGATTGCTTTGAAGTTGTCCAGAGGACTCAGGGGCGCGCGTTTTGAATTGTTCGGTGGCGGCTTCATGGTTGAAGATTTTAGTAGATGTTTTGGTTTCAAAAATGTTTTATATAACTATTGTCTTTGGTTTTATAAAAGTTAGTGTCATTTGATTATCATGATTGATTTAAAAAATGTTCTATAAGTATCACATCATACTATATATTCACAGTTTATCTATAAAGGAATTTAAATGTTTGTTATAATAAAACCAGGTGTAAGTAGAATTTTGTCTTAAGACAAGATGCATAAATTTACCTTACACAAGGAACTTAATATAAAAGAATTGAAATTCAGCTATTTAGGTAAAATAGTTGAACTGTTTATTTTGAAAATATTTTTTTTGCTTTCTATTAAATTTAACTAGTGGTATATGGCATCGGGCCTCAAGACAAATTGCTAGAGCTTTCCGTACCAAAAATTGATTTTTTTAAAAAGATTAAATTTGTTTTAAACTTTGAAAAAATTCGATTTTTGAGAGATTTTAAATTTTTGAAAAAAATGACTTTTGAAAAAAAAAACTTTTGGAAAAAAATGTTTTCTTTTTTAATTTGAAATATTTTGAAAATTTTGAAGACAAATTGCTGGAACTTTCCGTACTAAATACTATTTTTTTAAAAAGAAATTAAATTTGTTTTAGACTTTGAATAAATTAGATTTTTGAGAAATTTGAAATTTCTGAATAAAATGACTTATTTTGGAAAAATAGCTTTGGATTTTTTTTTGAAATATTTTGGAAATTTTGAACTTTTTTTCAAAGCAATCGAATTGCTTTAACTGCATAGAGAAAAAATATCGAAGCGCATAAGCGCCGCGTCTCCGTCTAACGGATAAACATTGGTACGGAACCCATAGGAATGTAAACAAAATTTATACTTATTATTAAAATCTCAACAAAATATCTGATAATTTGATCTGCGTATGATCATTTTTGACCTCAAAATGTTTTTTTCACTTTTTTTACTAGATCTCCGAAACCGCTAGACCTGCCTTCCCAAAAATCAGTTCTTCAACTCGTCAATACAAGTAAGATGTTTTTTAAATTAATAAAATCGGACGTTCCGTTCTATTAAAAACTAAGTTACCGTTTTTGGCACTTTTTGCCCCGTATCTTTGGAACGGCTGGACCTGCCTTCGCCAAAAACTAATCAGCACGTCTCCTTATCAATACGAATCGAATGCTTTTTGAATTATTCAAATCGGTTGATCCGTGTGCCCGAAATCGTCGACAAAAATTTGTATCCGCACACAAACACATACACACATACATCAATTTTTTCTAAGGTATGCCAAAATGTTCAGAAACCTCTGAAACGTAAAAATATATAAAAATTATATAAAAAATATAACTTGCCCTACAGAAAGTTAATAAAAAATAGGGATGTCCGATTCTCTGTAAATACAAAATATTGAATATTCTAATTTAAGTTGAAAAAAAATTGAATATGCACAAAAAAAACGATTTTTGCATATGTATATAATGATTAAAAATTAGCATATTGGAATTTCTAAACTAAAATATAAAATCCTTAATAACATAATAAAAATAACTTCTCAAATGATCAAATATAAATTTATAATATAAAATATAAAATCTGTATTCATATTTACAACAATCTAAAATAGAATCTACGATTTGACAAACACGTCGTTTATATTAAAAATGAATGAAAATTTAGAGAGTCGGATTTTGAATTAAAATACAAAAGATTGAATTTATTAAAAACCTAGTTTAAATTGCCCAAAAAATCGGCAATGGGCAAGAAGGATAAAAATTATTACTCATTGCATATGTTTACAATTATTAAAAATGAGCAAATCGTATTTTTTGGACTAAAACATAAACTTCTCCAGGAAGCAAAAAAAAAGTTTTAAATGATCAAAGATATTTTTATAATAATTGAAAATTCAGAAAATCGGATTTTGAATTAAAATACAATATTGAACTTTCTAATGTTTTAGTTTAAATTGCTCCAAAAATTTGAGAGGCAAAAAAAGATAAAAATTAAATGCTCGTTGCATATGTACATAATAATTAAAATAATTGGACTAAAAAATAAACTTATTCGGGAAGCAAGAAATAAATTTTGAATAATCAAAAATATATTTATAAATCTGTGTACTTCAATCTATAATAAAATCTACAATTCAACTGACACATCGTTTAAATTCAAATTTTCATAAAACAGTTTTTGATTCAATTTATGGGGTGTTTTCGTTACACAACCCATGTGCAATCTAATAAAATGTATATACATATATATATATATATATATATATATATATATATATATATGTATATGTATATATATATATATATATTCATATTCATATCAATATTCGATATTAAAATATTCAAATATTCATTTCCATCGTGTCATACATTTTGGAGGGTGTTTGGGGATGTTTTCACAGCCCCCAACAAAATTTGAATTTAAATTGTTACTCGATATATAAACCCATTAATAGGCAATGGGTGCACATACGAGGTGACAGGCTCGAACCCATTCCCTCGAAATGATGATACATCTGTCGATTTTTGGAACAGGGGGATGGAAATCGTATTTTTAAATACTTTTTTACTGCTCTCATTATTATTACATATATACACAAAAATAATGTTACAAAGTTGGTCCGGAATAGATACCTAAACTGCTGAGCCGATTTTAAATTTTATTGGCTCACCATTTTACTGGCATTTATATGCAGATAGATTTTGCTTCAAATTTTTATAATCGTATTGCTTAATGAACAAAAACACAAAACGTATTTTATTAGACTATCATGTTTACAGAAAATTAATAGCATTGTAAAATTAAACCACCAATTTAACGGTTTTATAGTAAAATGATACCATTGCAAAAGTTTTATGGTTTTGTAATTGCTCTAATAAAAATAAAATATCGTAAAAAAATTTAACAGCTTTGAACTATATATTTTACAACCCTGATGTATATTTCAACATTATGTGATTGCAATTGCAGAAAATTATTACATAATTATGTTAAGTAAAATAATAAAATTAGAACAAGTAAGTACAATTTTTATATAAAATTCAGCATGAAAAGTCAGATAATAAAATATGTTTTCATTTATAACTTTATAATATAAATATAAACTAGTGGGGTGGGTGGCATCGTGCCTTAAGGCAAATTGCTGGAACTTCCCGTACCAAAACGAAATGTTCGAGGAATATTGAATGTTTTCAAATAGATTATTATAAATATTGTAACATTGTCTACTATTTATAAGAATTATATAAACTGAATTGCAGAGTTGAAATTATTTGTTTAAAGTATATTAGAACTATAGTCAGAATTAAAAATAAAATCTGAATTATTTTCGATATACAAAAAAAAAAAAATTAAACATTTTTTTTTTCCAAAATCAATTATTTTGTTAAGACAAGCAGAAAGTTTTTTGAATCAATTGAATCGGACGCTTAGTTCTCTCAAAAACTGCCATTTTTTGTACATTTAGCTCTGTATCTCCAAAATGGTTGGGCCTGCCTTTGCGAAAAACTAATAACCTCTTCTCCCAATCATTACTAATTGAATGTTTTTTAGATCATTCAAATCGCATGCTCCGTTTTCTCAAAAACTCGATTTCTATTTTCTGCACCCTTTGCTCCTTATCTCCGTAACTGCTGGATCTGCCTTTGCCAAAAACTAAACAGCACATCTCCTTATAAATAGGAATCGAATGTTTTTTAAACCATTCAAATCGGTTGATCCGTACGCCCGAAAACGTGGGCGAAAATTTGTATCCATACATACATACACACACACACACATCCATTTTTTCTGAAGTATGCCAAAATGTTCAGAAATTTTCAAAACGTCGAGAAATGTAAAAATTTTTAATTCCGATTTTCGGCCCATTACAATAACTTACCCTACGGGAAGTTAAATATAAATTGCATTTTATCACAAAAAATAAATCAGCATCGAAAGTCTTATTCTAAAACGTTTTTCCCAATAAATTAGTTAACAAAAGCACCCTGGTTTCTTTTATAAAAAAGTTTAATAATTAAAAAAAAATCATATGTCAATTATGACAAAAACAGTATTATGTTAACTCAATTATATAAATATATGATAGAAAAGTGCATTTTTATATAAAATTCAGTATCTGTCTGATTCAAAAATGTATTTTCCATTAATATCTTCTAGTTAACAAGAGCACCTGGTTCGCCTTATCCAACAACTTAATTATGATAGAAATTCTTTGGTTTTACGTTATTCTAAATACGTAACTCCTACAAAATCCTACTATTCCCCGAAATCCTAAAATCAGGACGGGTATTTTTAAAACAAACATTCAAGTTAACGCGATACAACCGTAGATTTTTTTCTGTTTTTATTCGAGTTTGTTGAATGAAGTTTACTTATCGTTTTGTATTTGAGATAAAACGAATTTGATAATAAATCAACTTTTTTTTATTACAATATTTATTACAACTGTTAAATAATTTAACATCTAGCAATAATAATAAACAATAACAAATTTAAATAAGAGTACAAAGGATAGAATTTACATTAAAATGATATCCGTAGTATGATGATTTAGTATAAAATAAAGCCAAATAATAATAAAAATATAATTAATAAATGAAATAAATAAAATTTCTGAATAATAAAATAATACTAGAAAAACACTAAAGTGCAATTAAAACAATAAGTGACAGATAATAATAAATATAACAAAATAACAATATTAGAAATAATAAGATAATATGGTACATGGTTAAGTAATTTACCATATAAAAGTTTCAGACAAAAATTTTTTTAGCAAGGTGCAAAAATTGTCATTATTGGAGTAAAAGTTCTTTCATTGCAATAGGGAGTAAATCAGCGAAAATGCAACGGAAATGCGTAACGCGACAAACCGATTCATTGCCATTGGTCATCGATGTGATCATTGCAAACAACTAGATGTGATTGGTCAAACTCGTCTTATCATGTGTATGTACAACTACCACGACATTTAGGGTTTTTATTTCTTGCTGGAGCTTTCAATGTCAAGTCTTACTCGTAAAACTCTTTAATATTGATTGATTAGACAATTTTAGAAAATAAACTAGAATTTTGTTATTTTGAAGTAAAACTTCTTTAGGCGCGACTAGAGTGTAAATCCGTACAAATGCAACGGAAGTGCGGTACGGCTGATAAGATAAGATAAGATAAGAGTGCCAATGATTCGTCATTCGCTTTTGATGATATCATTTCTATATCGGTCGATTGTGATTAGTCGCCGTGTATGTGAATAGAGGCCAGTCGTTGTATACGTACCGGCATCAACGTTGTATGCGTACCGCTACCAACAAGGAAATCGGCATAGATAAATAAACATTTTAAAGTTACATCGCAGTACAAATCTTGACTTAATGAAAAATGCCTGAATCAGAAGAATTTTTTACCCTGTTCCTTGAAAATAATAAAACAAATTAAACATTTGTGCCGTGTACTAAGCATAAGTTTATTGATTAAAAATAATTTCTATATTATTCGTAGTTTACATAAATGTTTGAAGTTATTAAAATAGAAAATATTTTTTAGGCAAGACAGATATTACAACTGTTCAAAGAATGAGATTATATCGACAGCGAAAAGGTAAAAAACCATCAGTCAATGAATGTATGTTAATTTTAATTACATGAAGTTCTTCAAACACAATTATTACATGATGAGTTTTGATATCTACAACTTGTTTAAACACCATTTACAAGATTACCATATATTAGTTGTTATTTTCCATGAATGTCATAGCATCCACGCCAAGTATTACGCTTATATTTTACGCAAAGTGCTTGTCCGAGCTAATTCGTGCCTACAGGAAAAGACTAGTGGTGTATGGCATCGTGCTGACACCACCATGACTAGTGGTGTTAGCCTTAAGGCAAATTGCTGGAACTTCCCGTACCAAAAATTATTTTTTCAAAAAAAAGATTAAATATGTTTTAAAAAACATAGATTTTTGAGAAAATTTAAATTTTGAATAAAAATTAATTTTTGGAAAAACACTTTTGAAAAAATGTTTTATTTCTAGTTAGAAATATTTTGGAAACTTTGAACTTCATTTGTATCCGCACACACACATACATATACACACATCCATTTTTTCTAAGGTATGCCAAAATGTTCAGAAACCTCTGAAACGTAAAGATATGCAAAAAATTTTATTTTCGATTTTTTGCGATTACTATAACTTACCCTACGGGAAGTTAATCAACACCATTTTCAAGATTATCATATTTTAGTCGTTATTTTCCATGAATGTCATAGCATCCACGTCAAGTAAAACGCTTCTATTTAGTGCTAATTAGTGACTACAGAAAAAGATAAGATAATACGAAATTGCCTAGAGAATTAATTAGTTATAACCTTGACAGATATAATAATCGCAAAAATCTCAGGTTATATGAAATCAAAATCAAAACTAGTGGCATCGTGCCATAAGGCAAATTGCTAGAACTTCCCGTACCGTAATAAAATGTTCGAGGAATATTAAATGTTTTCAAATAGATTAAATATTAATACACTACAAAAATTATTGGTTGGGATGTTTTGGTACTTCTACAAATAATCCTGACCTTGCACTTTCAGATTAGTTAGTGTTTAGTTTTTTCCATGACTTCGTCAAATTGAACCTGATCGAGTTTTTTTAAAACAAAAACCAGAAATTTTATGAAAGTTAGATGATGATGTTGCTTGAAAAATGAGGAAATCAAGTTATTTAGTTTCATGAATAAAGTGTTTTTGATTTTCAATCCCAGCTCTCAGATTAATCCGTCGGTATCGTTTTTGTGTTTTATGCAACTCGAAAAAAATTCAAACAACGGAAACTCGAGTGTTTGGACTGTTCAGGACGAGAAAGAAAAACAAAATTTATTTCTGGGCCTGATGTGATGTTTAGTCATTTGTTTTCTTTGATTTTATGCGGTCGTTCCGTTTGTTCATTCATTCATTCATTACTCGTTCATTTTTTTTATTAAACGAAATGTTTATTTTTCATCAGCCTTTTTAATGGATTGAAAATACATCAATCATCTTGGAAATAGTAATACACACATGTATAATGAACTATGATTTTAATTTGACGAGTTGTATGAACAGGAACACATGAATGCTATAGCATTTAAATGGTAAAGTCAATTATTAACTTCCCGTAAGGTAGTTATGGTAATGGGCCGAAAATCGAAAATGAAAATTTTTGCATTACTCGACGTTTTGAAGGTTTCTGAACATTTTGGCATACCCCAGAAAAAATAGATGTGTGTGTGTGTGTGTTTTGTATGTCCGCATTTTTGGTCCACGTTTTCGGGCGCACGGATCAACCGCTTTGAATGGTTCAAAAAACATTGGATTCCTATTGATATGGAGATGTGCTGATTAGTTTTTGACAAAGGCAGGTCCAGCGGTTAAGGAGATACGGAGCAAAAAGTGCAGAGATTAGAAATCGAGTTTTTGAGAGAACGGAGCATCTAGTTTGAATGATCCAGAAAACAATTCGTAATGACGGTGAGAAGTGGTGATTAGTCTTTGGCAAAGGCAGGTCCAGCTGTTTCGGAAATACAGAGCTAAATGTGCAAAACAAGACAGTTTTTGAAAGAACCAAGCGTCCGATTTGAATGATTCAAAGAACTTTCTGCTTGTTCTAAGAAAAGTAATTGCTTTTGGAAAAAAATATTTTCAAAAAAACTTTTGTTTGTATATCGAAAATAATTCAAATTTTAATTGTAATTCTGACTAAAGTTTTAATATACTTTAAACAAATAACTTCAACTTTGCAATTCAGTTTATAAAATTCTTATAGATATTAGACAATGTTACAATATTTATAAAAATCTATATGAAAAGATTTAATATTCCTCGACCATTTCGTTACGGCACGGGAAGTTCCAGCAATTTGTCTTATGACATGATGCTATACACCACTAGTTTTCAAAAAAATAGTAATTCAATTTTCGTAATTATTTGTTTATCTTGATGAAACTTTTTATGCTCATAAGGTTCAGAATGATTATCTGAAATAATTATCTAAAGATGATTTTAGATAACACCTTTATTTCAGCATTTTATTTTTAAAAGTATTTACTATGATGCCATCTAATAGACTATTGTAAGATATTTGTTGTTAGCAATCTCTGCTTAATGTTAATGCTCATGTAAACAGATTGCAGAATTATTAAATTAAAAAAAATCTAAAACTCATTTCTTATGTTATCAATTACTTGAACAAAGTATAGAAATATAAATAAGCATGAGTGCTCTAAAATCAATATCATGTTTCAATAAATTAGTATTTGTTTGAAACCATCATCCAAACCAATGAACAATTCATTTTCCAATTAATAATTCAAAATATATTCTTTCACAATATCAATTCCATTCAGAACGTGCTTTTAAACCAAATACCAAATCGAAATGAAACGTATAGGGTTTTTTCCGTTCAAGGTTCTTTTTTTTCGTTAACACATATGAGTCAGAGAATACAGGAGAACAATGCAGTAAAGTATAGTTTAGTACGGAACCTTTGTATGGTAGACACAACATCAAATAAGAGTATTTGTTTTATTTTTTTTATTATTGTTTCAGTCGTTAACTCGGCTCCGAGCGACAAAAAGCGGTTCGAGAGAACAGAATTGTATGGTAGTGCGAGAGCTGGTTAGGTGATTTGCTGCTAAGTTTTGTGTGTGTGTGTGTGTGTTTTGGATTTGTAACTTAAAGTTTCAGGTTCGATACCCACCTCGGGCATCCTGATATCAAGCAGTAGTTAACCCATATAAATATGTAACTAATATTATACATATTAATACAATTTATGAAAATTTAATTTGATGAAAACCAGTTTATTATACGTTTATAACTTAGTAATATATTAACAAGGAATTATGAAACAAATCATGTTTTTGAAAACTTTCAAACTTAACCGTGTTTGTATTAAGTAATACATTAATAATTTTAATACTTAATATTAATATATTTGTGTATTCTAGAATGCAATTACTTTGTATCAGAACATCAAAAATTAAAAAAAAATATGTATAATTTTATTAATATTCTAAAAGATAGGAATAAAAGTTTCTTTCAAGTTCTTAAGTGTTTACCCCAAAATTTATAAATATCTTTTTTTATAAAATTTATATGACCATTTTGTTACAAATTTAGGTCTAATTGGATTTTGGCAAGAATGCATCAAAAACCGCAACCATTTATTAACTTCACGTAGGGAAAGTTATAGTAATCGCAAAAAAATAGAAAATGAAAATTTTTGTATATCTTTACGTTTCAGAGGTTTCTGAACATTTTGACATACCTAGGAAAAAATGGACGTATCTGTGTGTGGATACAAATTTTCGTCGACGATTTCCGGAATACGAATCAACCGATTTCAATTATTCAAAAAACATTCGATTCGTATGAATAAGGAGACGTGCTGATTAGTTTTTGGCGAAGGCAGGTTTAGCCATTTCGAAGATATGAGGCAAAAAGTGCCAAAAACGGTAATTCAGTTTTTAAGAGAACGGAGCATCCGAATTGAATAATTCAAAAAACATTTTACTTCTATTAAAAAGATGAAGAACTGATCAAATTTTCATGAAGACAGGTCTAGCGGTTTCGGAGATCTAGTAAAAAAAGTAAAAAAAAATGCCATTTGGCGGTCAAAAGTGATCATTAAATATATGCACATCAAATTATCAGATATTTTATAGAGATTTTAACAATAAGTATAAATTTTGTTTATATTCCTATGAGTTCCGTACCAATGTTCATCCGTTAGACGGCGGCGCGGCGCTTACGCGCTTCGATATTTCGTCTCTATGCAGTTAAAGCAGTACGATTGCTTTGAAAAAAGTTCAGAATTTCCAAAATATTTCAAAATAAATTTTTTTCAAAAAAAGTAAATTTTTGTCAAAAATTTATAGTTTTTAAAAAATCTAATTTTTTCAGAGTAATTTTTTTTCAAAAATGTTAATCTTTTTAAAAATAAATAATTTTTGGTACGGGAAGATCCAGCAATATGCCTTAAGAAACTATGCCAGTGGGACGCATGGCAGTTTTTCTAAAATTTGGCCCAAAAATCTGAATCTGACGTGAATATCTATTATAGAGACATTTAATCGTGAGACGTCATTTTTAAATCAATAGATAAAATTCTGTCAATTCTCCAGGACAAGTATATTCGTCAATCACAATCAACTAGTTAAGCAAAGTACATTAAAACGAACCCAGTTTTATTAAATTTTATGTACGGTTAAAAAGTTGCACTCGTTTCTTCTGATCTATTGAACCTGATTCTAAAATTATGATTACACCAACAGGTCATAAATCTCAAAATATTTCTGCATCAAAAATAAATTAAATTTTACGATTGAAATCTCCATATTCTCCAGAACCAACTCTGAAGTCTGAATCATTCAGGAATATTTTTAATATTTAAAAAGTTCCAAAAAGCGTCTGACTTATCGCGTGTTCCTCTGCTAAAATCCACTTTTGTACTTTGTACGGGACCATTTATCATGTGCAAAACGCAAAATTGCAAAGTTTTCAAAGTTATTCTGTCAAAGTGTCACATTTCCCTTGAAAACGCTTCAGCAGATACGGATCATTTGTATTCGTTCTTCGCCATTCGAAATGTCACAGAAATGTATTATTCTTGGTTTATTTTTAGGCGGTTTTAGGCAATTACCAGTTGTTAAGGATATTGAAATAAATAGATGGAAGGATACATAAATAAATGATGGTAAACTATACGGTTTTTAGTGTCAACTTATTGGATTTTTGCCAAAATCCAATTAGACTTAAATTGGTAATATTCTTGTTATTGAATAGAAACTTCGATAAAAAAGTATCTAATTTAGACAATTATCAATTATCAAGGATTTTTTTTCTCTTTATTGAATTACAATCTGTCTTTACAAAAAGGAAGACATTCAGTAATTTTGATGATATATGAAATATTAAACATTAGATCTAAAAGGTTACCCAGTAGTAAACCTTTTCAATTTTGATATATTAAATTTAAATTTTGTGATTATATAGTGTAAATAAAAAGATCTATGAGGTAAATGAGTATAAATTGTGAATTATAACAACAAATAAAAAAGACATAACTAATAAAATTATCAAGGGTATTGAAAAATATATTTACCGTTTTATATAAATAAAATTAAGGTAAACTGTATGGCTTTTGTTGCATTCTTGTTGGATTCTTGCCAATGTTCAGTTAGACTCAGATTGGTAACTTAGGATGTGATTAGGAATGCAAAAGTCTTTACAACTTTACAGAAAAATATCTAGTTTAGATAATTATCAGTTGTTAAAAATATTGAAAGCAATAGTTGGCGTTTTACATACATAAAAGGATGTTAAAATATACGGTTTTTATTGCATTCTAGTTGGATTCTTGCCAATATCCAATTAGACTCAAATTGGTAACATTATTGTTATCGAATACAGACTTCGTCTTTTTTGAGTTATGCAAAAGTGTTTACAATATAACAGAAAAATATTTGGTTTGTGCAATTACCAGTTTTTAAAAATATTGAAATAAATAGTTGGCGCTTTACATAAATAAAATGATAGTAAACTATATGGTTTATATTGCATTCTAGTTGGATTCTTGCCAATATCCAATTATGCTTAAATTGGTAATATTATTGTTATCGAATACAGACTTTGTCTTTTCTAAGAAATGCAAAAGTTCTTACATTATCACAGAAAAATATCTCGTTTAGACAATAACCAGATTTTGCCTATTTTAGGATGAAAATGAATGCAAAAATTTTTAGAATATCACAGAATAGTATCAAATGACTATGATAAATGGTTTCGAATAAAATATAAACTAGTGATGTATGGCATCGTGCCTTAAGGCAAATTGCTGTAAATTCCCGTACCGTTTTAGATCATTCAAATCGGATACTCCGTTCTCTCAAAAACTCGATTTCTATTTTCTGCACTCTTTGCTCCGTATCCCCAAAACGGCTGGACCTGCCTTTGCCAAAAACTAATCAGCTCTTCTCCCTATCAACAGAAATCGAATGTTTATTGAACCATTCAAATCGGTTGATCCGTGCGCCCGAAAACGTGACTGGAAATTTGTATCCATACATACACACACACACACACACACACACACATCCATTTTTTCTGAGGTATGCCAAAATGTTCAGAAACCTTCAAAACGTGAAGAAATGTAAAAATTTTCAATTTCGATTTTTTTGGCGATTACAATAACTTACCCTACGGGAAGTTAAAAATATTTTACCAAATAACTTTTTTCGTCTTTAAAATGCTGGGAAGAATTAAATCGTAAAATTTATTTTTAATGCAGAAATATTTTAAGTAAAGCAATAATGTCTTCAGATTTATGAGCAGTTGATGGAAATATTTTAAAAGTAGGACCAACAAATCGAAAAGATTACGAGCAGAAGGCACAATTTTTACAATATTTTATTAAAATAAATCTGAAAGAATGTAAAATGGCATTTACTACTATTGCTTAACATTCAAACTCAATTTATTATTTAAACACAAATTTAATTTCAAGTTTATACTATATCTTTGTATAAATTAATAAAAAATCACATTACTGTAATTATTATAGACAAATAAAATTGTATCTGCACATACACACACATACATCTATTTTTTCTAAGGTAAGCCAAAATGTCCAGAAACGTAAAGATATATAAAAGTTTTCATTTTAAAAATTAAAAAAATGCGATTTTTATCGAATTTCAGTAGCTTAAAAAACCAAATATTTTATTCTATAAATTTTGCAACAATTTATCCCAAGTCCAAAAACTAAAAGAGTTAATTTTATCTCATTAACTAAAGTCAAAAAAAAAAAAAAAATGAGAACTCGATTTCCAATAGTCTAATAAAAATACACATTGTTTTCTCTAAAAAAAAGTGTGCTATTATCTATTTTGATTTATTTTCCAAATCAAGTGGACTTTTAACAATCTATTATGGAAAGTGGACGTCCAATTTATAAAATTTTAGATTTTAGTTTTCACAAATATTTATTACTATTATTTAAATCCCAGATTCTTCAAAATCGAAGTCAAAAATTGGATTAAAAAAACAAAAATGAAAAAATGTACTTCGACATTCATACAATTGAACTTTGATACATTTGTCCACATCATGTAGACTTTTAGCAATTTGCTATAGAAAACAAATATACATGCAATTCAGACAGAAAATTCTAGATTACCCAAATATAAAAGCACATTCATTAGTTCATTAGTTTCATAAGTTCATTAGTTTATATAATAAATTATCAATTCAATCCTAGATTCATCGAAATCAAACACCAAAAAATAATATTTTAAAAAATTTAAAAATGCTACATTGCTACTTTGATACATTTTCCACATCGTGTGGACTTTTGGCAAATTGTAATAGAAAAGCATGCGTGCCTATGCTATATCCAATATGATGAAGGAACTTTAAATTTCCCAAATGAATGCTTCATGATTAGTTTATATGAACATTATCAATTTAATCCCATATGTACTAAAATGCCACCAGGAAGAAGATTTCGCCGGTGTTTGACCGAAGCCAACAGCCGTCTGATAGGTTGCGGTTATTTTGAGAATTTAACCAGACGATGAAATCTGGAACAAGATTCTCTAGGAAGAGTCATGATGATGTTCCAACAACATCGTCAATTTATCTCAAAACCAAATAAAGAAAATCGACATGCATCTGAACCAGAATGAGCAAATGCATTTAGATAAATCTTGATGGTGTTCCGGGATTTATTGGACAAAATATTTGAAATCCAACAACAGGACAGAATACTAAGAAAAATTAAATGTTTTAAAATTAAAATATTGATGAAATCGTCACTACTTCGTTAAAGATTGAAAACATGAATGAATATCAACACAAATCGTATTAACAATAGACTTAAAATCAAAATCGTGCAAACTATTATAATTGCTAACTAAAGCCCTAAGAATGCATTAAAACTCATCAAAAAATTTAAGATTTCTAAATTTTGCTGCCTGATAGTTTCAAAAGGTGTAAATAGAAATCATATTAATAAAATAAGAAAGATCCATCATTTTGGAATATTACTGTAAATGCTAATTTACTAGAAAACCCTGAACATTCCTTGGATGATTAAAATTGAAATATTTATTTGCATGAATTTTCTTCAACACGTATATTAACCATAAAAATAAATAAAACGTTAAGCATCAAATCAAATTCAAATTGAATAAAAAAACACTAATTTTTTTGAAAAAAATATTATTGTCACATAAATTAAAGAAGTCTCATCAACAGCGAAAATTTAGTAAAAATTTGCTTCACTAAAATGGTTTTTGAAACAATTAAAAATTTAAATTAAAACACTTGCAAGAAAATTGCAAACCAATTCGTGTTATTCAAATGCTATTCTAACCATTTTCAATTGATAAGAAAAATTACATTTATAAATATTTATTTATTACTTTTACATTCAGAATTTGCAATTTAAAATTTAATATAAAAAATTCATTTCCATTTCATAGAAAATCTAAATTCTAAGGAAGAAAAACAGTTATTTGGAACACAAAAAACAAACACTAATTATTTCTAGAATTTGAAGGTTTCATTTAAGGTTACCTTATTTAAGGTTTCATTTAAGGCTATTGGAATTCGAAAAAAAAAATTGGGATGTTACTATTTTAATTTATACAAAGAAATTGTCAAATGTATGGAGAATTGAACTCTAATATTATTTTACAGAAAAAGGGTATAAAACCCTCAATATATATGATTAATAATAATAATTTTATTTAGAGGAGAATCGATTGTAAATTCATTTTATTGAAATTAACGATATTTTATTCATTGGTCAAATTGAATCTGCTAAATGACATAAATAAAACGTCCTTACAAATTATTTAAAAAAAATGCTGGCATTGAATTATATGGAGTATTGAATTGATTTAAATTGATATGATTTTATCACAAACTTGTCATATTAATTTCAATATCTAAAATTAATGGCATTTTATTTAAAGAACACGTTAATACTTTCATAAAAGTTAAAGTTATTTTTCAAATAGAATACTTTATCCAAAATTAAATGCATTATTAGTAAGTTGCATATTTAATAAAAATTAAAAAGTAAGTATCATTAAAATTAGACATTTATATTTTAATTTGATTAAAGTATCCATATAATTAAAACCAAACCAAATTAATAATTCTGAAAACCGCATGAGTATTTTAAAATCTAATTTATTTTAAGCAAAATTAAATGTCTTAGTCTCAGTTTATGTATAAGTAATGAAATTTATACCCCAAATAAAAAAACAAATAAATTACAACCTGATTTATGTATTGATGAGAATGTGCAAGAAATAATGTTGTTTAAATGTGTGACTTTAAAATCGAAACCCATTGTTAAAAGTTTATAATTCCAATATCTAATTTTTCAAAACAGACAACAGTATGTAAAATTAAATTTAGGGATTAATTTAAGGTTCAATATGGTCATCTTTATCTAAATTAAGTTTATAATGTTCAATTTGTACTTCAATATATGTACATAGAGAATATCAAACAGAATATCCTATATAGATAAAATTCAAATATTTATAGGAAATATATTAAATGCAATAACTAGTTATTTCAATATGATCGACCAAATTTCCTTCCTTTGATCTCAAAACATCTGCGATTTCATTACATGCAAGTTAACCGACTTGTATTTGATGAGGAATTTATGCCATACGAATTCAAAAGATTAGATGAAAATTTATGTTTAATCTATCAATAATGTTTAGATTAATGATATAAAATATTGATTGTTATCAATCATACATCACTTTTAATTATTTCAACACAAACCAAACTGCTGTTTTAATTTCCATTCCACTTTTTAACTATACACTAAAAATGTTACTAATCACTTTAACCTATTTTAATACTTAAACACTTCTTATCAAACACTATCGATATATCATCGACAAATTTATTTTTTAGCCGGTATTATTTTTCTTAAATTTTTTTCAAAATTTCCCGCCTACGTGCTCTACGTTTCGTAGCCAGACGGCGACTGACTGAACGCTACGCTTTCGAAAAGGAGTTTTCATACAATATGCAACGGGCCGGCGCCCTACGCACGTGTATATATGTATGTATACATATATATACATGTATGTATATATATCTATACATATATGTATACATATCTATACATAAATGTATATAGTATATGTATGAAAGAAAGCGCGGGAGTGTGTTTGTGACTCGAAAATACACAGAGATAAGGGCAGGGATGGTCGAAGGAAATAAAAAAAGATATATCTTCTTATATATAAAAATGAATCGCAAAATGTGTTGGTAAGCGCATAACTCAACAACGCCTGGACCGATTTGGCCAATTCTTTTTTTAAAATGAGAAAAAATCGAATAATTGCCGAAAAACCCCTAAAAACAGCCCTTTTCTTTTTCTCATACAAACCTTTTCTAACTGAAACGTAGAATCAATTTGAGCTTTGTTGCTATTATATAAAGTTCATATTAAATTACAAACACTCACTGTATACTCCTTCTAAACGATTATTCGGATTTTGATAAATCTTTCTGAAGTTTGTTAAAGAAATTTTCTAGGATGTATGTGGTTATAAAGTACTGGGATGCATGTGCAATATTGTAGAAATAAACGGAAAAATGCAAAACGACATGTCATTGTTTGCATTGTAAACAAATGAAAACTACCAGCCAAAAATTTCAATTTACTTGTGAACCTAGACAATATAGAATATGCATAATAAATTTATGATTATAAATAAGAAACATGAAATGTCTGCATTATTATTGCCGAGATGCAATAGCTGCATTAAGGCAGCTGAGATGATAGTTGCTGAGATGATGTGCCAGAAATTAAAATAATATAAAATACAGTATATGTATGGCAGATTGAATGATACACCTATGAACAAGATATGACAAATTAATTCACTTAAAATATGGAATTAAGTATTA
>NW_020539727.1:13050034-13068421 GCF_003426905.1 Ctenocephalides felis | reverse complement strand
ATATTGTTATTTCATCCTACCAATAGTTTACTGTAAGATAGCAAAGCAACAAATAAATGTGTACGTCAGTTAGGTTAGGTCGTGTTCAGAATTTGCACACAAATGTAAAAAAAAAACAATATAGTTATATTTTATCATATATACCTTGATATAATACACAATCCAACATTCAAATCACACAATTAATACTTAAAAACCATTTTATTTATTAAAAAAAACAATTTAATTCTATTTGTACAACATTTATATTTGACATTTAATTCACGAATGACACCTACGCGCGACTTAACACGAAGCCATATTTATTAAAACTCAAAAAATCTGGCGGGGAATTTGAAATTGAAATTTGAAATTTGAATTATTTGATTGATTGTAAAAAATCAGTTTCCTAACAGATTATAAAAAAATGTTGGTTTTTCTTATGAAGGAAATTATGTTAAAACCAGTCGAATTTATGAGTTCTTATATTTTGTCTTTAAAAAATACGAATAATGAGTGAATAACAGTATTTAAGTAGTAATCTATTTGAAAACATTTGAAATTCCTTGAATATTTATTACGGTTCGGGAAGTTCCAGCAATTTGCCTTAAGAGACGATGCCATACATTACTAGTTATATCTTTATCTACTAAAAAATTAAATATTTAATAGATTTGGTCTATTTTTTGTTCAATTTCGATTTGAATCCAACTATTGTTTACAAAGTAAATCGATTCAAACTTTCAAGTTCACGCCAAATTATTTGTTTTATTTGTTCCAAATGTTATTGAACTTGTATAGCAAATTTCAGACAATTTTATAAGCATTTTTATGATATGATATAATATACATGTGCTTAGACAAATTTTAATTTTTAATTTAACCACTAGTTATATCTCTATAAATATTTAATAGATTTGCTCTATTTTTTGGCTTCATTTCGATTTGAATCCAACTTTGTTTACAAAGTAAATCGATTCAGTTTCCATGACTACTGGTAGAACCAACCAAATGAATAGACTAAATCTAGGAAATAATATTCAGAAAACTCATATAATTTTAGGAAAAATCTGGAATGATTTGCTTGGTCAAATTCCCCAAAGTTGGTCTAATAATTGTGGAAAAAAGCAATGACCTACTAATGGAATAAGTTTGGGTATAATTATTGTGTAACTAGCTTTCCTAGAATACTTTGGTATAATATTTAGAAAAATATTTTTGAACTTTTGTAAGACAAATTTATTTGAAAGCATTTTTGCTTGTATGATGTAATAGTTTTTAATCAAAAAAATCAAGTATTTGAACAACAAAAATATACTGAATGCCAAAGGTATGCCAATATGTTCAGAAACCTTTAAAACGTAAAACATATGCAAAAATTTTCATTTTGCAAAGAAAATAAATATTAAACCGTTATTAACCCTATACTTTCCCTTCTAGTTGTTTTTCTATATCAATTAGTAAATTGGCATCAATTAATTATTTCTGCCTTTCTCAAACGTTTAAATCCATATCTAAAGATAAGCACTATATTTTTCTTTTAAAAAAGTCCCTGATAACTATTATTAGTAATTACAAGTGACACAGAACTCGATAAAACCACTTTTAATTTACGATTAAAAGTAATTTATCTGTCTTGTAATTGAGATTACTTTCGTTATCTTAAATATCACAATAGAAGGTTTTAAATAGTTGCATTTATCTAAAATGCAATTGCATTTGCTGAAGTTAAATCAGTTGTCGAGTGTTTACTGAAGTGTGAGGTAATAGAATATTGTACAATTTTATATAGAACAAAGTTTTATGTAAAATATTTTAATAAATTTCTATTTTTTCCAGATGCATGTCCCAATACTAGTTTAGTGCTTTCAGCACTTTTTTTCGGAAACGCTTCAGCATTTTTAATTTTCGATTTTATACACTAAGAACCAGAGAACCTATTAAAATTACACCAAAATCTAGGCATAATATTCCTAATAATTATATTACCCAAAGATTGGACCATTTTAACCCTAGAGATAACAGAACATGGCAAATGGTAAGAGAGGAATGGAATTCCAAATTTGATGAATTTTTAATTTTTAAAATTAAAATATTTTTCGTAGGCCTATAATATTTTAGGGGGTTCGTTAAGACCATAAACGCCAGCAATTGCCTTAAGGCACGATACCATACACCATTAGTTATATTTTTATCTACTAAAGAATTAAATTTCTAATAGATTTGTTCTACTTTTGGCTCAACTTTTGTTTACAAAGTAAATCGACTCAAACTTTCAAGTTCAGGCCTAATTATTTGTTATTATTTGTTCCAATGTTATTAAACTTTGCAAGGCAACTTTAAGAGAATTGTATAAGCTTTTTTATGATGTAATGTAATATACATGTACTTAGGCAACTTTTGATGTTATAAAAAGCCAAATATCAAAAAGTGTATATGAAATTCATCTATAAATATTATATGTGGTGTGGCAAGCGGGTGTACAAAAAAATTTCAATTTTTTTTTGGATATTTATTTTTCCAATTCATTACTATAATTTACTATTCATACTGTAATGTTTTATTAATTTTTTTATCCAGAGATATCTCTCCAACGACGAGTTTTTCAAACCTGGTGGCCCTATAATTTATACATTGGTGGTGAATGGACTATAAATGATGGGTCCTTAATGGGTGGCCAAGTTTACGATATGGCCAAACAACATTCTGGATACATGTTTTATACTGAACACAGATTTTATGGATTTAGTCGACCCACAGAGTAAGTAAAAATAAAATTCTAAAAAAAACAACTAGAGAAATACAACGAATTTTTGGTACTTGTCCTAAGTTGACAAGAGATTTATTGGGAATTTTAAATTTTTGAGAATGGGGACTCAGTCTACTTTCAGATAATTGTATAAGCTTTTTTATGATATAATATAATACACCTGTTCAAGCAAAATTTTAATGTTATAATATCAAAAAGTGTACCCAAGTATATGAAATTCATCACGTAGTTTAGGACCTTCAAGTTTAGGCCTAATTATTTGTTATTATTTGTTCTAAATGTTATTAAACTTTATACGGAATCTCTCAGATACTTTTATGAGCTTTTTTATGACATAAAATATATACATGTTTTTAAGCAAATTTTTATGTTTTTATTTTTATTTTTATAAAGCCAAATATCAAAAAGTGTACCCAGGTATATGAAATTCATCACAAAGTTTTAGGACTTTCAAGTTTAGGCCTAATTATTTGTCAATATTTGTTCTAAATGTTATTAAACTTTGTATGGCAACTTTTAGATAATTTTATAAGCTTTTGTATGATATGATATAATATACATGTGCTTATACAAATTTTTATGGTATAAAGCCAATATCAAAAAGTGTACCCAGGTATATGAAATTGTACTATTACTATATCAACTGCATAATTCGGCTCATTTCTAATTACACTAGCAATTTACATTAGTTCCATAAAATATTATGTTTTGCATAAATGTATAATAGTAAATATAAATTAAAATGTGAATTTTTCTTTTTTTACAGAGACACTTCAGTAGAGAGCTTGCAATTTCTGAACGTTGATCAAGCTTTGGCAGATTTGGCATATTTTGTTAACATATCAAAAAAACTATTCCAGGTAATACAATTAATTATTCAATAAATTCCAATAACAAATAATTATAGAACAAAAACATAGTACACCCAAATGTATTGGAAAGTCATTACCATTTATTTTTTAAAAAAAAAAGATTTATAGAACAAAAACATTTACCCAAGTGTACTGAAAAGTCATTGCCAGTTTGTTTTTCAAATAAAAGATAATGAATAAAAGGAAATGGTACAATATTAATTATTAATAATATTAATTTACAGACAGTTAAAGTATAAAATAAATTTGATAAGAACTGTATTACTTATCTACAGCTATTTTTATCATATAAGATAATATCTTACTTTTGTCATAATAGCCAACAGATTTACTTAATGTCCAATTTAATTTCATTTTATCTATTTACAAATGTCCAAATGTGTGTGTAAATAGATGAGATGAAATGAAAAAATTACCAAATTTTAGTTAACAAAAATCTTTATGATTAATATTTTTTATTTTTTCAAGGTCTCGAACATAGTAAAGTGGTTGCAATTGGTGGTTCCTATGCTGGAAGTATGGCGGCTTGGTTCCGATTAAAATACCCACATTTGGCGGACATGGCTTTAGCCTCCAGTGCTCCAATGGTGGCAGTAGCCGATTTTAAAGGTCAGACTAAAAAAAAAGTGAAAATAAAAATGTTACATGCACCTGGAATCTAGACCAAGAGTTAAATGTTGTCATTGTCAAAAATATTGCTGAAAATGACGTTTATATTGTGGTTTAATCATAATGAAAAACAACACTTTCTGGAAAAAGTGATACATGTAAGACTTCTAAGACCAAGGTGTCAAAGGTTGTCATTGTCAACATTATTGCCAAAGGGATGTTTATATTGCGGTTTAGTCATAATGAAAAACAATACCTTCTGGACTTGAATACTTGCAATATTACCATACTTTTGTGTCATTTATTGCACCTTCTAAATTCTATTTTTCATCATATTAAATCATTGATGTACTCTTTCATACCAATTTTGACTTCCAAAACTCATCATCAAGACTTCCTTGATTAATTGATAATGTAAATTTTTAAGATCCATTCAAATGATACTAGCAAATAATTTTTAGTTCAGACTCCTCGTAGTCTCAGACTACTTAATTCTAACTCCAGTCCTTAAATTATTTATCACCAAATACTTCAGTAGCAAGACTTCCCAGATAATTCGACAATGTACACTTTTGAAGATCCATATATTTGATGCTGCCAAATAAAAAATTAATTACTACATTTGCTACATTGAAGCTTTCTTTGGACTCCTTAGTTACATCTCTCCTCATGATAAATAATTTGATATCTAGTTTAAACCAACTAAGACTTCAAAAACTTTATCAACAATGTCAAATCTTTCAAGATCATCAATTTGATATTGGTAATTAATTTCTAGTTACTCAATTTTTTTCTTGTTTTTTTTATTTTCAGAATATTTAGAAGTTGTGGGTACAGCCATGAGTTCTCTCAGTGGCATGAGATGTTATGAAGTTGTCCAAAAAGCTACCCAACAAATCAGGAAAGCATTTCAGGGACTTGCTGGTGTTGAAGTTGTTGCCAAAACTTTCAAGTAAGTATAGAAAAAAATACGAAAGAATCATAAAACTCTACGCATCAACTGGAGGTAAAAAACCTCCTTAGTATTTTTGCAAGAAAATTGCACCACTGTAGGTCAATTTGCAGATGACTTATTACATTTGAAATATTTGAAGTTGTACCCTTTGTTGCTAAAATATTACTATTTATTATTATTTTGAAACTTAAAAAAAATATTTTTACTATTATTTTTATGTGCATCAAAATTCCTAAGTCCAAATTCAATTACAGAATGTCTTTCCTTAAATTTGTCTTTGCATTAGCTGTAGGATAATTTTTCATGTACACTCTTAATTATTTAGGTTCATGTTTAAAGTCAAGGCAAATGTTATACAAAGGGCTAAAATAAATTTTACTCTTTCATAATAAATCTACAAACAATATATTTACTAATTTGTAGCAAAACTATAGATGCTAGATTAAACAATGCTGGTTGACCGTCAAATTTCTAGGTCCAAAATCAATTGCAAAATCATATTGCTATAATTTCGTCTTGGCTTTCTCTTTTGCCTATTTGATTTAACAACTTTATTATTATCTAAGTTTATTAATATCTACTATTGCAATTTTTTTTCAGTCTTTGTCCTCCAATAGAACCAGATTCACCATTGGATTTTGCCAACTTTTTCTCAACAATAGCAAATGCATTTTCTGGAACTGTACAATATCACGAGCCAGGAGATGTTGAAAGTGTTTGCAGATTTTTGAACGTAAGAATAATATATATATATATATATATATATATATATATATATATATATATAATTTAGATTTATGGATCTTAAAGCAAATTCCATATTATTTGAAGAAATCGATAATTTTAGCCAATGTTCTAAAGTAAACGGTTCATAATCACTAAGTATACTAAAAGAATCCAGATTTCCAGACAATTAGGTATTTTTTTGATAGTGCATCACAAAATCTGCAGTAAATTAGAAATGCCCATGATAATTGCGATTGACACTAAAGTTCTATGATAATTAAATAAAATACAATATTGTACAATAAAAAATCTTAGAACAAAAAACAAGTGACACAATAGCGTGAGAATCTTCACTTATTCATCACAAATTAATTTAAATTGATATTTGGTTATTACCAATTTTTTTTCAAGAGTAAACCAGTAATAGTTTACTGACTAAAATTGATCCACCTTCTACTAAATCATTGGAATTTTACCCACAACATCTTGACAAACTTTATTCATTCATCATAAATTATTTGATGCTAATATTTTTATTATTTTTGTCTATTTAATTTTGTTTTTTTTTTCCAAGGCTGAAGCCAGTAATAGTTCAGAAATGGCAACTTTGGCAAAATTCCTTAGAACCAAATGGGGCAATAGATGTGTCAATTTAAAATTTCAACCAATTGTCAACTTTTTGAGGAATGACTCCTGGATGCATCAGGCTTCAGTTGGAGGATGTAAGAATTTAGTTTAATTTTTTTTAATTTTTATTTATATATATATATATATATATATATATTAGGTTGTCAAATATCTCCCTTCCGCTTTTTTGCTCTTGGTTTATAATACGAAAAGGCGGAAGGGAGATATTTGACAACCTTGTATGTATGTATATATACATTATTTTCATATCTCAGTCAGACAGAGATGCCTGGTATGAGAGATTATGAAAACAGTTTTCATATTATATATATATACATTTCATTTGACTATTTCAATTTTAAATTGAATAAAAAAACGCAATATAAATATAATTAGAAATTTAGAAACTATTAGAAACACAATCAGCCAACGAGAGTCAACAAGTTTAAATCAAATCCATGTTGCAAATTAATGTAATATATTGCCCCAGCCAGATTTTCTTCCTTGGGGGCAGTTTAATTTGAAAGTCTAATTTGTATTTAAATCATATAAAACATAATATGTATGATTAGAAATTTTAAATTGCCTACTAATCAAGTTTATCCAATAACAACAATCAATGCAAAAAATTAGTTGTCCATTAAATATATACACCAATTAATTTTTTCTCCGTTTTTGGCAGAGCACTATATTTAAGTCTATAATAATATATTGACCAAGGTTTCTTTTATAATTTCTAGTAAGACAATGGATTTACCAAACCTGCACCGAATATGGATATTTCCAAACTGATAAATCCATCAAACAACCCTTTGGAAATGGAGCAAATACTCTAAAATATTATGAAGCTCTATGTGATCAAACTTATGGACATGGGTAAGTTGAAAGTAAATTTTCTCAGAGAAACTTCTAGCACAAAAAAGAGATATTATAAAGCAAGTAAATTACAATAGAGTACAAAAACCTATACTAGAAATATCAGGTCTTTGATAAGTAGACGACAATTATAAAAAGAAGTCAAACCATTTGTATTACCACAACTACAACTTTTTTGCTCAATAAATTCCTTTAACTAACATTTGATGCCACCAAAAACTTCTAAACCAAACCTTCAAAAACTGGACATTTTTCCAGAAAATCTTGATAGATGTTTCTGCGAAACCAACCAAATTTTGTTTATACCAAATATTACATAACACATATCTATTTTTCTATTAGGTTTATCGGAAGTTATATTTACTATTTTATAGCAAAACTATAGATTGTACATTAAATAATCCTAGTTAAGTATCAAAATTCCAAATCCAAAGTCAATGGTACAATCATACTGCTGAAATTTGTTCTTGGGTTTCCCTATTTTCTATTTGATATAACACCTTTATGATTATCTAGGTTTATTAATATCAACTGTTGTAATTTTTTGCAGTCTTTGTCCTCCAATCGATAAATTATAACTCAATTATAAAAAGTAACCAAACCATTCTTATTACCACAATCACAACTTTCTTTACCAATAAATGCCAAAAACTAATATTTAGTGTCACCAAAAACTTCTAAAACTAGTTCAACTGAACCTTCGAGAACTAGACAACTTTCCACCAAATCTTCGTAGATTTATTTTCAAAACCAACATAATTTTGTTTACATCTAATATTACATAACATGTTATTATATGACATTGAAAAATATTGGGCTCAGAATACTTCTTTGAGGAACACCAGTGGCTATGTACTTTAACGTAGAGCAATTATTTTTTTTATAGAATTGTCGATTATTTAAATAACTTTTTGAAAATGGCCATTATTTTTTATTGTAAATTTGATATATGTTATTTATATAACATATGTCTATTTTTCCATCAGGTTCGTCGGAAGTAGCAACCAAGTCCTCCATAATGGCATCAACAGAACAAATATAGTTTATGGTGGCCTAAAACCAAAATTAACAAAAGTGATTTTCACACATGGTACAATTGATCCTTGGCATGCCATTGGAGTTTTGCAGGATTTGAATGAAGATACACCTACTATAATAGTTACAGGTAATGAACCAAAAATTATAGACACAAATTAGACAAAAAAGTTAACGTCTATGAATAGATCTAGATATTTAACGTCTTAGGAAATTTTACTCAAAGTGATCATTTCAGTTAACTCTTCACATTTTTTAAAGAATCTTTCTTCTGGGACTTCCTTGTTTCTGTAAAATCGACTTTTTGTAAACTTCAGATTTTTTTTAAAATTCCTGTTTTCTGTAACTTCTCTATGGAACTTATTCTTCTCCAAGGATCTTTTTCCCTATGGAACTTTACCTTTTGGAACTTTTTCTTTTTGGAGCATCAGCAATATTAAAATCAGATGAATTCTTTCTGACGTCAGAAGCAAGATTAGTACTAAATTCAAATTTGTGCCTTTGACAATTTTTTTTATATTTTAGGTACTTCTCATTGCCAAGACTTGGAATCCATATCAGAAAAAGATTTGCCTCAAATGAAAGCAGCAAAATTGCGTGTGCAGCAATTGATAAGCAAATGGCTCTCGGAATAATAATAATAATACTAAAAATAATTATGTTAAATTTAAATAAAGTATTCCAAAAACGCATAATTGATTTCATGAATCAGTTGCTTATAGAAATAATTTCATTTCTCATCTCAAGATATTTATATAAAACTGAATACTTACTTGAAATTAAATTGAAAATCAATTTTTAGGATATTCCTGGAAGTCTTAAAAATTTTTGGACTTTTAAATGCCCTCACTATTTGAATATTTTACTCTCAGATCTATTGTAAGTTGTAATCTATTATCTTGTAAATTAGTAGCAAAAAAATAGAGCTCATACATTATGATGTAAAATATCTAACAAAACAAGAGTTAACTTTCCTCTAACGAATTCTCATAAAAACATTTATTTATTGTATCAAACACCCATATGTCTATTACATGAGTAAGTGTATCTTGTTACATCATAGTGTAATAATTAGCACAATATGCAATCTCTTAATTATGAAGCCCTTATTTCCGATAGTGTCTGGTTACCGTCAAACAACCCTTATTATAAACGCCCTATATATATCTGGGACTGTAAATTAACCCAGTAGTTGGCAAATACGACAAATGTCCTAATATGATCGAAGTGGATCATAATTCACCATAATTGACATTTAGTGGTCAGTGAAACTTCATAGAAATGATAACTAAGGCTGGGTGACCATGTACATAACACGTAAATATGAATATAATTTTGCTTTTAGAATTTACAGTAGAAACTGAGGTACTAGAGTACTTAATCAGAGTCTAAATTTATTAATATCCTGAAGTTTTTAAAAAGAGTTTAAATTTATTAAGGTCCTAAAGCACTTAATCTGAGTCTAAATGTATCAAAATCTTAAAGTACTTTCTCAGGGTCTAAATTTATCAAGGTCCTAAAGTACCTAATCAGAGTCTAAATTTATCCAGGCTCTGAAGTATTTAATAAGTATCTTAATTTATGAAGGTCTTGAAGTACTTAAGAAGAGTCTAAATTTATCAAGGTCCTTAAGTACTCAATAACAGTGTAAATTTATAACGATCCTAACGTACTTAATTAGAGTTTAAATTTATCAAAGTCCTAAAGTACTTAAAAAGTATTTAATACTTAATCAGAGTCTAAATTTATCAATGTGTTAAAGTACTTAATCAGAGTTTACCAAAGTGAAAACTGTTAAAAATTATTTGATACATCGAACTGATAGTTATTTAAATAATCGACAATTTTATAAAAAAAGGAAGAGTCCTAAGTGAAATATTTTTTAATATCAATATAACAAAATATATTTAAAATTGCAGTATTGAACAAATCTATGCAAAAAATGTTAAACTAACTATTATAATGAGTTTTTATAATTAACATTTAGTAGTCAGTGGAATTTTATAGAAATAATAACTAAGGCTGCGTGACCATGTACATAACATACAAATATCGAAATAATTTTGCTTTTAGAATTTACAGTAGAAATAGTTACCAAATTATATAATACATCAAAATTATAGTTATTTAAATTAAAGGCAATTTTATAAAAATAAAATTTGCTTTATTTTATATACACTGGTGTTCCTCAAGGAAGTATTCTAAGTCCACTATTTTTCAATATCATCATAATATTATCAAATCTATATATATATTATAGCTTTTCATAAGTTATTAGTCAGTGGAACTTGATAGAAATAATTTTCTATCGAGTGGCCAGTGTAATTGATACAAATAATAACTAAGGCTGGGTGACCATGTAGATAACACACAAATATCGAAATAATTTTGCTTTACAAATTCACAGTAGACGTATGTACTAAATTAATTAATACATCGGATTAATAGAAAATTTCATAGAAAATAATGGTGCTACGTTAAAGTACATAGCCACTGGTGTTCCTCAAGGGAGTATCCCAAGTCCAATATTTTTCAATATCAATACAACAAAAATATTTAACTATTATAATGACTTTTGTTCTTTATTAAAATGTTACTTTCATATAGATAAATGGATATTTTGAAATTTGATGCAAAAAGTGTTAATTAAACAAAAATGTTTGCAACGTAAACTGTTGACTATATTAATTCTCAAGGTAAGGCTAAAAAAAAACGGTTTATTTAATAACTACTTCAATTAACAGAATATAGAAAGTAATTATTAGAGAAACTCCTTGTAATTGGCGTCTAATGAATAAATAAATAAATAAATAAATAATGTATTTGAATCGATAGACACAACAAATTTGGTTGCACCTGATAATCTTTTACAACTAATTTTTTGGAAAAAATCCTCTACAATATCGATGTCAATTTAAGAAAGTGGTATATTTTATTTTAGTGGTATCAATTCCCTCAAAGTACTAATTTCTTATCCCGAAAGTAAAATGTTACGATTATTCCTGGACAAATAGCCATAATTATGTTTGGTCGTGTTGTATTTATTGATATTGCTCCATCAAGGATTCTGGTTGACCTAATACTCTTTACCCTTAAGTGATTGGAAAAATAGGGGAAGAATAGATATTCTGATAATGTATATATATATATATATATATATATATCATATATTTTGTCCCAAGCCACTTAAAATTTTACATTACTCTGCAAATTGTTCAAAAACGCTGTCTTCATGGAACATCAGGAAAAATATTGCACTTTTATTGCTTCTATATATATATATATATATATATATATATATATATATATATATTGACAAAATGAAGTACAGTTTTAACTGTCTACTTTTACGAGGGCTTGATTAATTTCATCAAAAGTCTACCCTAAAAGGTGCTCTTTTACTCTGCAAAACCCTCCATGGGAATTATGTCATTTGCATAATTGTCAAATGTCCCACATCACTCTAATATATATAATATATATTTATATATATATATATATATATATATATATAAATTTATATGTTTGTGTGTTGTCTTCAGCAAAGAGACAAATGAGCAAAACTCAAGACATTCCTAGATTTGCGGTTTTGTTAGAATGGAATGTTACTACCAGATGCAAACTTGAGAAACGAGCTCACATTATATATATATATATATAATATATATAAAGAGCTCCTAAAAGTATACACCAAAACAAAAAAGTTAGAACAATATTTTTATAAAAACTCTTAGACAAAACGCATTTAATTGCTCCCTACAATTTTACACACTGATCATAACTTCTTCAAAAATTATCTGCTGAATATTTATGAAGCTAATTCCAAATTTAAGAACCAACATAAAGATTTTTAGTATACTTCTAAAATACTGTACTGATTTGATCCCAATTGTACACAAAGATAATGAATTAGTAAGAAGATAGGTTTCGGAATAAATCTTTTTTATCTATCTAGTTTAATTTGAGTTCAGATCGATTATTCCATCATCAGACAAAGTTGTACACTGAAACTTTCTAGTTCCTCTAATATTTTAGAAGGCCTTTTACAGTAGATGAAATTAGAAAATGAAAAATTTTACAAATTACTCAATTTAATTTTTAGGAAGTGTGTTTTTTACAGTATATATATATATATATATATATAAATTCACACCTCAATTCGATAATGCACGTGAGATTTAAGACGGCCCTTTAGGAAATGTTTAAACACTTAATTAACACCTAAAAGTCATTTTGAGATGTTTGAAGTCGTTACTTCAATATTTGTACAAATTATTTCTTAGTGAAAGTAGTAATATATTTACTCGAGTTTCTCATTTATAACCAGTTAAAAAAATTAACTATTGAACTGCATACGTAGCGCTTTTCATACAAAATGGTATTAAATACTGTCAAAATGCTATGTATGATCAGGCGATTTACACATAAAATACAACTGCACTCACATGTTATCAAGTCATATCACAAAGAAGCATTTATGATAAGATTGTTTTTTGACGTTTATGCGTGTTTTAGGATGGGTTTTCTATCTAAAACGCCTGACTGTACAGCAACCACACGACATTTTTACATATTTAGTACCATTTCGTATGAAGAACGCAGCGTAAAATAGCCTTGCCATAACAATGGTCTATTTTACGACAAAACCAGCCCCTGAGTCTGATTATTATAGATTAGAAGAAAAAACTAGTTGGTATTGGTATTTTGCCTTGAGCCAAGTTACATAAACTTTCCGATTTGTGCATATAATCGACTCAATAAAAAATACATTAATTTATGAGTGATTAAAAGTATTCCGAGTGAATTTATTACACATCATTGAAAACGAATGAACGGAGTATTTTCTAAAAGCAAATTTTTGAAAATCGATAATTTTTATAATTGAACCAGTTTCCGTAGGACTTTAATGGTTTAGTATGTTCATCAAGACCAAGTACTCTATCATTGTACCAAGTAAATCGTCTAATTTTGATTTTAACAAATGCCTACAGGCGAGTTGCTATCGTAAAATTTCAGGAAAATCGAAAAATCTTGAGAAAATTATATGAACACACTTAACCATTTATATGCCATTTTATTCGTAATTTTATTCTGCATCTTTCGTACGAACAAAGTTTTTTCGTAAAAAAACTGTGGGCGAAAAAACTGTAGACAAAAAGTTTAACACTTTTTACCGAATTACAAAGAAACGGCTTGGCAGATCGTCGCCTAAATATGATAAACGATAGACTTCATTGAGTTACATCAAATAGTTTTTAAATTTTTGAAATCGGTTCAGGCGTTTTTGAGAAAACGTCTATCAGAGGTCTAATTTTGACAAATGCCAAAAAAAACGATACTAATTTTTGCAAACTCTGATGAATTTTTAAAATTAATTGACTTGTCGTAGGGCCGTAATATTTTAGTATGATTTATAAGACTATAGTAGTATCTACCGTAAAAAAAATTCATAAAAATAGTAGAAAAAAAATTTAACGCATTATACAAGAAAACGGTTTGATCGATCTTTACCAAAAAGTAATCAGCACAATTCCTAATTAATATCTTTCAAACGGTTTTTAAGTTTTTAAAACCTTGTGCCTCCTAATTATTCCTCCTCGTCCATAAATAATTCCGGCGTGCAATTTGCGGTATTTCTGAACGCTGTAGTAAGTGTTTTTGCCTTCATAAATAATTCTATTTTAGGAAAACATGCAAAATGGAAGAGTCTCCTAAAGAACTACATCTAACAGCCAATAAGTTCTCTTCTGGAATGCGGAAAACATCTTCGAAGTCCATGGACATAAGAATTATGATTTGTAAATTATTATAAATAAATAAATTAAGCTCCTCGATACACAAAATTTTGCCAGTTCTCTATGACGAGAATAAACGTCAATCATAAGTGATAAATGGTGGTAAACTTATCAGTATATTTGGTACATTAGACACCAACCTTGCCAGATTTGGTAAATGGCAGATTTTTACACCAAATTTCATATAAAATTATTAACTTCCCTTAGGGTAGTTATAGTAATGGGCCAAAAATCGGAAATGAAAATTTTTACATTTCTAGACGTTCGGAAGGTTTCTGAGCATTTTGGCATACATCAGAAAAAATGGATGTGTGTGTAAGTGTGTGTGTGTGTGTGTCTTGTATGTCCGCATTTTTTCGTCCACGTTTTCGGGCGCACTGATCAACCAATTTGAATAGTTTAAAAAAACATTCGATCCCTATTGATAGGGAGATGTGCTGATTAGTTTTTGGCAAAGGCAGGTCCAGCCATTACGGAAATACGGAGCAAAGAGTGCAAGAAATACAAATCGAGTTTTTGCGAGAACGGTATCGGATTTGAATAATTTAACAAACATTTAATTTGTAATAGTTGGGAGAAGAGGTGATTAGTTTTTGGCAAAGACAGGTCCCGCCATTTCGAAGATACATAGCGCAAACAATGGCAGTTTTTGAGTGAACTAAGCGTCCAATTTGAGTGATCTACAAAAATTTCTGCTTGTATTGACAAAACAATTGCTTTGAGGATAAAAAATTATTACATCTTTTTTATTTTTCATAAAATATTTTTGGATTAAAAATTCAAAAAATTACCCACGCACAGTCTAAGTGCCACTCTGGTACAAATGTTCACCCAAGTGCGTTTAGACTTGGAGCACTTTTCCAATTTTGTGAAAACTTTTGAAAAATGTGAAAATGCCGCCAAGCTAAGCACAGTATAAGTGAAAATGTCATACAGAATTATTTGCGAATGCGTTTAGACGGTTAGACGGGAGCACTTTTCAATTTTGTGTAAATTAGGCAACTATTTTTTTTTTTTGAAATTAAATTCGAAATGAAATTTCGATTGTTAATGTTCTGGAGATAAATTGATTTATGATTTACATTTGATTTGCTCAGATATAACAAGATAGCAAAAATAATGAAAGTTACAGTATTTGTAATAATATATATTTGAAAACGTTAATATTCCTCGAATATTTCATTACGGTACGGGAAGTTCCAGCAATTTGCCTTAAGGCACGATGCCATACACCACTAGTTATTATTATTATTAACTATGACTATTTGCCCACATTTATTTCTCGTTGTGATTTTAGAAAGTATTCCTACCAAGTCGAATTATTACTCAACATTCTGCTGGGACAAACTTGCAATCATTGCGACACCTCTGCACTTTACAAATACACGGAAAAATTAATATGTATGAAAAGATATATAGATACATACATTCTTATTCTATACATGTTGTTATATTATAATATATCGGTGTAATAAGGTGTAATAAACACCTGAACCCACGCAAAATCTATGAAGATATTATGATCCCAACAGTTCCTGTCGGTTCTTCATCCGGACACACCTTGAGGTAATGGATGGTCATAAATTTGTTGTACAAATGAGAAATAATTATACATGTATTGAAAAAAAATTCTGGTATGGTATTGATTATTCTAATTTACCCACAATCTCATTTCCAAATTTTTTTAAATTTTTAGTCGTCCATGGAATGTTCACGGTTTTTTGTTCACCGGGTCAGTAGAAATATATTATATCGTGGAGTCTTGGATTAATAAATATTTGTAGAGCATCGAACAAAGAATCAAAAAGTAATAAAAAACAAAAAAAAATTTTTTTAAATCTTTTTTTTATTTATTTACTGTCGACGTTTCGGAACTAGGTACGTTCCATCTTCAGGACATCTGTCAAGAAAAATGATCTTGAGAAGATTTAAGAGAACAATATGTATAAAAAAAGCAGAAGATGGTGGATTTATTATACAAAATGAATAAAATTGTGGAAAAATAATGTACAGAAATATGACAAAATAATCAAAATGAAAATGATGTAAATAAATGAGTGGATTATATAACAAAATTTTAAAATGTTAAAAATTAGAAAGTTCTAAGAAAAGGTTACTGAAAAAACAAAATTAATTACCTGTATTTGATTGATTTGATTATACACTAACACTTTACAAAAAGAAACTTTTTTGTTGTTTTTTACTTTTTGGATTCTTTGTTCGAAGCTCTACAAAATATTTACAAATCCAAAATTCTACCATCTAATATATATATATATATATATATATATATATATATATATATATATAATTGTATAATTAATATTCTTACCCGTTTGTGACAGTCTGCAATAGAAAAGCTGTATATCTTGTAATCAACATTTTGATTTTTGAAAACTGCTTCGTATTCCATATGTATTTTGCACAAAATTATTTATCACAATTAAATTTGTTCACTAATTAATCAATAAACACATATTGCAATAATTTCAAAATATCTTTAATATTTCATTTAATTTTTTCACAATTTACAACACTTTTAATGGTTTCATTATTATTGTTCTAGTGGTGCTATTTTTTAGGAAAATATAAGAAATTTAAATCCTGGTAATTTTTTAAAAAATCATATGCAAATATCAATTTTCAAAAATCATATAATTATATTAAGTTTGAAAGAAATGAAGTTTTTTTAATTTAAAATATATAATATATATATAATATATATATATATATAATATTCAATAATTGACTCATGATTGGAAAATTATTCAAGAGTAACATTTTGATTTTGATAGTTAGATCATAACCAAAGTAGTTCTGGTCAATATTAAATTTAAAAAAATAATAATTGTTTTTTAATAGTTTTCACAATAATTTCTCTAATGCTTGAATTATTTTTTTCTTGATCTTTATTCTTGTTTCTTGATTTTACATTCGACTGCCATAATAACTCTTTCCACATGACGCTCGTCAAAATTTTATGACGTTTTCGTGTATACAAAACATCAACTCCAGACGCGTTGAAAATTCAAATAAAATTAAATTGCCTTCAATAAAAAGAGAACTGGTTATAATTGAGTAAGCAAAAAAAAGTTTAAATTTCTTTTTCAAAATCTTTTATGCTTAACTTAAAATCATTAGAAGCAACCCTGCGGTCTTTCTGTGATTAGATTTTTAGTATAATTTATAAAACTAATATTTTAGGTTTATATTTTCAAGTCAGGATTGTTATCACTACTGCTTGATAGCAAGGGGGAATTGGAATAAAAAACCTTGTAATAATTGTAATATCCATCATACTATTTGAATCAAAAAAAGAGCAAGAAGCCAATTCTTCGATTAAATGGAAATGTTATAGTAATTCTATGTTACGGGTCTATCTTCGTATGAATTAGTACTAAAAACTAATGCTATGTATCTGCAGTGCAATCAGGGCAATTCAAACATAAAACCTAACTTAAGTATGTTTTATCAATGAGATATCAGAAATATAAAGTGATGATAACATTATTATTTGAGATTTGTGCGTTTTGGAGGTTAGGATTCATGTGTGAAAACGTCTGATCGCACAGCAGATACTTAGCATTTTGTCAGTTTTACTACTAAGAAAGAGCGTAATATGGCGTTGCCATGACAACGGTCCGTTATAGTTTAATTTTTAGGAGAATTGGCCTCTTAGTTTGTATTTGATAGGCAAAAAAATATTTTGTTGTACTGCTAAATAAATAGATATTTCTAGGCAAACTTTCACGATACAAAAAAACAAGAGAAAAACAGATGGACAAGCAAACCTATTCTATTTTTTACAGCCAATTTCAAGTATGTCAAAAATCAAAAATTAAAAGAGAAAATTCTCTTTAAGGGGCGTCTATTAATCACGTGATGTTTTTAGGAGTAAGGGGTTGGAGTTAAAAAAAATCACAAAATATCCCGTGAGCGAGGTAGGGGTATAGTAAAATATCACGTGTATTTATTTTTTACCTGATTTTTTTTGCAAAAAGTTCCAAACATTTTCAAAAAAAAAAAAAAAAAAAAACGATTTTTCTCGTAATTCAAAATACACGTAATGTTTGGTGGGGCAGGGGGCGGGAGTAATTTTGAATATTATCACGTATCACCAAGAGGGAAGGGAGGGACCAAAAA
>NW_020539727.1:13030366-13049034 GCF_003426905.1 Ctenocephalides felis | reverse complement strand
TAATGTAATAGTTCAATGTGCATACTGGATTAACAAGTGTATAAGAATATAGTGTTGTGTGGAATTTAATTTGTTAAAATTGGTGCAATGATGTAGGTTAGTAAGTTGAAAATGCAATGGAAAAATTTTTCTTGTGATGAATTATTTTTTTATTCATTTTTTAAAATCCTGTTGATTTTAAAGTTTTTAGAGATATTTTTGAATTATTTGTCATAGACAATATGATCTGATTTAGTATTACATAACAGCAAAATTGAATGACTTTTATTTCAAAATCATCATAAGCATAATTCTTTTAGTATTTTACACAAAAAGAAACAAAACTATTACAATTATCTATTTATTTGTTTAATAACTTCCCCGTAGGCTAGGGAAAATAATTCAGTTTTTCAATTTTAATTCTGCTAAAGTTTTAAGATCACTTATATACTTTAAATAAATAACTTTAACTTTGTAATTCAGTTCATATAATTCTTCATGAATACATATTAGACAAATGTTACAGTATTTATAATAATCTATTTGAAAACATTAACATTTTGAACATTTAATATTTTCGGGAAGTTCCAGCAATTTGCCTCAAGGCACGATGCCATTCACCATTAGTTTTAGATAGCGAATATTTATGCGATGATTTTAATTCATTTGCTTTAACACACAAGTTTATATTTAAAATATGACTTTATTAAGTTTATCTTATCAAAGTCATGTTGATTTAAAAAGATTTTTATTATAGTATATCGATATTTTTCATGAGATAATTTCAAGATCTTGTGGATTTTCTTTATTAACTCCCTTAAGGAAAAGATCATGTATTTATCAAATTTAGAAACGTCTATTAAACACGTGATCGTTTTTTAAGGATTTTTGGAATCATTCTTCCCCTTTGGTGATATTTAAAATTACACCCCCTCCCCCGCTTTAGTGCCTAGAAAAAATCATATTTTTTAAAAATATTTTGGGATTTTTTAAATTTCAGGTAAAAATTAAATACACGTGATATCTTATTAGACACCCCTCTCTCTCGAAGTGATAATTTGTGATTTCTTGTCAACACCCTCTCTTTTATTAAACTTTATATTGACTCGACGTTTCAGCCATTCTGAATCGAATGAGACCAAATTGGAAAAAGTATGTATATTATGTGTGTGTGTGTGAACAGATTTGTCTTCCGTCGACGTTTTCTTCTCAAAAACGGCTGGACCGATTTCAAAAATTTAAGAGCCATTCTCATGAAACTTGACATGAAACTTTTTTTAATTTTAGATTTTTAGTTTAAAAAAATTATCAAGAAGTGATATTTTACAAATATGTGAAACTCTAAGAAAATATTCGTTAATTTGATTTGTATAAAATAATAACTTGGAGAAAAGAAACTCAGTTTTTATATCAAAATTAATAGAATCGCAACAATATTGTTCGAATCTTCAAAATGTAGGGTTTTTTTTAAAAAAAAATTAGATATTGGATTTTCAAGTTCTAGAATTAAAAAATTCCAATTAAATTCAAATTAAATTCAAAGGATTCAAACAATAATGTTTTGATTCTACTGATTTTTATATCCAAAACTGGCTTCCTTTTTTACAAATCAAAGTTTTTCTTTTTACAAATAGTCTTTGTAAAATTTCATATGTATAATATTTCTAATTAAATTTTATGTTAGAATTATAGAAACTTTAAATTAATTTATAAAACTTATTTCTTTATATTGTTAATAATATTGAATTTTTTCTTTAAGTTTTAGATTTTAAAATTTACAAGTTTATATATGCAAAATTATTAAACGCTTCAAAGGTTTAGTTGTGGTTTCTCTTATAATTCATATAATTTATTATACTCTTAATTAAATTGAATTTACTCTTTAAATTTTAGAGTTTATAATTCCAAGTTATATAGGCAAAATTATTGGAAACTTTAAAGGTTTCAGATGTCGGTTCTCTATAATCTAAATAATTTTTATACGGTTATTTATGACCATTTAATGTATTAAAATTAGTTTGTGACTCTGTCGTTTTGAAATCACAGAACTCCTGGTTCAGTCAGCTTGAAATCAAGCAGTAGAGATATTTGAAATTAAGATATAAACGTGCTTTCAAGTCACAATAATCTTCCAACGGATTTCTTTAATATATAACACATCACTATCAGAAATATTTAATAATAAAAATCCCATTATAAAAATAACGACAACCACTGGGTTGTCTTTTAGCAACTCCTGTTTTAGGAATTCCTTTACAACATCTTTGAGATGATTTTGATGTCAGTTCCAAAAAAATAATAAAAAAATAAAAATATCCAGAGCATTTATCTTAATTTCAATTAATTTCTCAGTTTCGCACACTTTTCTCTAATAAATATTATTTCTTTCTTCGTCATATTTTAAAAGTTTTTTCATTTTTACTAATATATAATTTGAACTTGACTGTTCTATTTACTAGTCTCAGATAGATTGATTGTAGCAATATATAGCATAGTAAAATATATAGTAATAGTAGTGTATCACATCACTCTAATCAAGAAAAAATCAGGAATATCTAATAACAATAAATGGGACAACGCTGGGTTGTCTCCTATCACAACATCTTATAGAACACTTGAGATAATTCTGATTGCAGTTCCAAAAAATCACAAAAAAAATAAATAAAAATATATACAGTATTATTTAATCTAAACTTTATTTTCTCACACTTTCCATATCTGAAATCCCTAAAATATTGTCTCTTCGTCATATTTTTCAAGTGCTTCCATTTACAGTCAAAGTCAAAGCATTAGATCATCTTCAGCACATATTAACATCTTCTTTTATGAAAACTGGTTTTGTTTTTGTGAGTGAGTTTTTGATTGTTAATTAATAATCTAGATTCTCTAGAAGAACCGTTTTCGATTTAGTTTTAAAGTTTGCGGTTTTTCAAAGACATAGTATTTAAATTTAGTGCGTATTCATCATCATCATCTCAAGTCATCTAGAATCATAAAAAAGTTGTCGTCGCCATAATTGGCCACACAAATATTAGGAAATTTGAATAAATTAATTATAACATGTATGGATTTATGTGATGTCATGGTAAATACTAGTATTTGTTTACTTTTGTATATATATTTTTTTATATCAGTTTTTTTATGCAAAGTGCTAGGAATGGATCTTGTTACTTCATATTGCAATTTTGGCACAAATTCAATTTTAGCTCATTACATTTCTTAATAATAATCAGTAAAATTTTAATCAACGTAATATGCAAATAATTACAAGATAATAAGCTGATTAAAACACGTCGTCGACTGATATAAGTCATTTACAAAACTTGCTCAATATGTATATGTCACCTCGTTTATTAGTTAGTCATTTGTAGTTTCACAACAAAATCTTAAATTAACCAAGTATTTTATCATATCGAAAAAAATATCATAAATGAATACTTGATAAATATTGTTAAGAAATGTTCTAAACACTAAAGATGGATTGCTGTTCTAACAAGTACACTAAAGGTGTTTTTTCTAGTTTCTAAAACATAATTTGTGTAAGTACTTTCTTCCTTACACATATGCATATGACCTTAACTTTATTTTTTTGTATTTTTTTGTAACAAATTAAAATATTAATGATCATTATTTAATAATAATTATCAACTTCAATATTTCTATGACTAACTTTATAAATATTACTTTACTTTGTTTTGGCAAATCTTTATGTGGTGGGAATAATTTATATTAAAATTTAAAAATATTTTATGAACAATTTTTCAGGTTTACAATTTTTATTAAAAACTGTATACTGTTTTGAAAAAAAAAATATACTAAAATAGTACAAAAATCTTATACTAAAATCTGCTTTATTTTAAGATGAAGTGTTTTCAAGAATATTTTTCCTAAAATTGAGATTTTTCGAATTTTAAATAGAGTTATTAATTATAATAATATTTTTTTGAAAAACATTAATAAAAGTTATTCTATATATTGATCATTTTTATTATTTATATGACTTTTTTACGTTTGCCATTGGTACTTCTGTTATCATTTTGTAGCATTAATTTTTATAAATTACATAAATGCAAGTCTTTATGTGATTAAGATTAATTTATAGTGAAATTTAAAAATGTTTTTAGTAAATTCTACCTTTCAAACTAATTATTAGTTATCCTTGAGTTTAATAATATTATAATCATTGCGTAGAGTATTTTATTCTCTTTCTAAAATGAGGACTCCATAATTAAAAGTCGTTAATAATTCAATGCACAAGTACAAATATTTTTATTTTCTATTTATATAAATATAAATGCTTATTATATGTAAATAATCTGTTATATTATGTAAATTTTGAATAAAAATTCAAACAAAAATGCGATTTTGTTACATCTTGTTTTAAAGATGTAAAATAATGCATGTATCTTTTGCGAATAATTGTCAAGTTGTATCAGATGCATCATCGAGTGAAATATCCCATTCAGCATCCCAATATATATTATAAGCTTATATAATTATAAAATAAAAACAAATTAATATACATCACAGCACACAATACGTATCAAATAACGAACTATCGAAATATATTCAGAAAATGTCCCAGTTATTGCCCAAATATAAAATATTGCCTAAAAAAAACAACCTTTGTCTGGGCGAACACATGCAATGTCGAAGTTTTAATTATAAGGGATTTTCCGAAATAAAAGCTTTATAATTCACCAAAGGCTTTATAAAGATTATACCAAATCTAACCCAAAGTCCCATTTAAACACAATATTTTCAAGTGAGTCTTTTCATCCAGTCTAAAATTTACTGATGAAAATTTGCTATTTAAATTTTACGTCATAGGTAGAAAACTTAACTGGGAAATAGTTTTCTTGATATTATCTCCAAAGTATTTTTATTTTACTATAAAATTTACAGTTGTCCAGAGCGGACATCTATCAAATATAATAAAGAGTTAAAGTTGGCATTACTAATTTTATTTTTAACTGTTCTTACAACGTCAAGTCTAAAAATCACTGATAAAAATTTGCTATTTAAATTTTACGTCATAAGTAGAAAACTCAATTGGGAAATAGTTTTTTTGATATTATCTCCTCATTTTTTTATTTTACCATAAAATTTACATCTGTTTAGAGCGGACATCTGGCAAATATAATAAAGAGTTAAAGTTGGCATTACTAATTTTATTTTAAACTGTTCTTACAACATCAAGTCTAAAATTTACTGATAAAAATTTGCTATTTAAATTTTACGTCATTAGTAAAAAACTCGACTGGGAAATAGTTTTCTTGATATTATTTCCTTATTTTTTTATTTTACCATAAAATTTACAGCTGTCCAGAGTGGACATCAAGCAAATATAATAAAGAGTTAAAGTTGGCATTACTAATTTTATTTTTAACTGTTCTTACAACATCGAGTCTAAAATTTACTGATAAAAATTTGCTATTTAAATTTTACGTCATAGGTAGAAAACTCAACTGGGAAATAGTTTTTTTGATATTATCTCCTCATTTTTTTATTTTACCATAAAATTTACAGCTGTCCAGAGTGGACATCAAGCAAATATAATAAAGAGTTAAAGTTGGCATTACTAATTTTATTTTAAACTGTTCTTATAACATCAAGTCTAAAATTTACTGATGAAATTTTGCTATTTAAATTTTACGTCATAGGTAGAAAACTCAACTGGGAAATAGTTTTTTTGATATTATCTCCTCATTTTTTTATTTTAGCATAAAATTTACAGCTGTCCAGAGTGGACATCTAGCAAATATAATAAAGAGTTAAAGTTGGCATTATTAATTTTATTTTTAACTGTTCTTACATCAAGTCTAAAATTTACTGATAAAAATTTGATATTTAAATTTTACGTCATAAGTAGAAAACTCAATTGGGAAATAGTTTTTTTGATATTATCTCCTTATTTTTTTCATTTTACCATAAAATTTTCAGCTGTCCGCAGAAGACATCTAGCAAATATAATAAAGAGTTAAAGTTGGCATTACTAATTTTATTTTTAACTGTTCTTACAACATCAAGTCTAAAATTTACTGATAAAAATTTGCTATTTAAATTTTACGTCATAAGTAGAAAACTCAATTGGGAAATAGTTTTTTTGATATTATCTCCTCATTTTTTTATTTTACCATAAAATTTTCAGCTGTCCGCAGGGGACATCTATCAAATATAATAAAGAGTTAAAATTGGCATTACTACTTCTACTTTAAATAAAAATATGATTCACAACAAAAGGCTCATTAATCAAATATTAATCAAATCAGAAAGTGAAATCAAATTTTTTCTAGTTCTAGTATCTTTTAGGTCTTTTTCGAAAGTTAGCTTTATATTTGTAAATATGAATATCGACTTGGATCGTCATATATGTGTTGAAGAGATATTAATTATGGGTTCTCTTCTTGATATGTAAAAACAAACACTTTTTAAGATTTAAATTTTATTTTGAATTGTAACTTACATTATTGGTGTAAAGTGTTGATATTTTTAACCTGTACTTGTTGGCGGTTCAAACATAACTAACGCCCGCTCCATAAATAATCAGTTTTTTCCTGATTCGACCCTTATTGTCGGATAAGGGACGATTTATAAAAGTTATATATAAATGGTACCAACATACGAGATTAAATTACAAACATATTTTAATGAAAATGTGTTAAACATGAAATATTATAATAAATACATAATAGTTCTTAACAGTATGTATGTACCAATATGTGTGTATGTTCTATGATGTATTCATCTCTATATTTCTGCTGCATTAATAACAAAATAAAAACATGAGTCAAATCTACCGTTCTCTGGAAATAAGATGAGATGTATTAGATACAGTTATTTTTGAGTTCAGTTGCTCTCAGTTGCTGCTCGATGTTCTTAACAACTGACGCCTAGTTGTGCATTTCAAGGCAGCAGCAAGTTGCTGTTTCAAAATAACATTTTAGTAGTAGATGGATGGATGGTTGAATGGAAGTGGTCAGTGGTGGCCAACTTCTATAAAATTTGCAGCAAAATTAACAAGAATCTTTAATTAAATGCATAAGGTTCGAATCGAATGAGACTAAATTTGGAACAAGTATGTATGTGTATGTGTTAGCCAATTTTTGGCCCTTTTGTCGACGTTTTCTCAAAATTGGCTAGACCGATTTTAAAAGTTTAGAAGCCATTAGATCAAACTAATTAGGAAAAAATTTTGATTTGGTTCTTTTTGTAATTAAATATTTAAAAAGAATTTGGACAATGTGATGAATTTATTTGTGATGATTGAGAACATGATCACTAACCAACTAAAATTTTACGGTTCTACGACAAGTGAATTGATTTTAAAAAATTATCAAAGTTTGAAAAATATGATTGTACCTTTTTTTCAAAAGTCACTTTTGTGATCAAGGTCAAAAATTGAATTACACAAATTTCAAAGCCATTGGAATATATTCAATAAGAAAGAGCCGCGATTAAATTTGCGAAAAGATCGACTCATTAAAAATTACAAATGGCTTTGGAATTAGCAAAAAAGGAAGTGGGCAGTCTACAAAACTTCTCTGATTATGTAAAAAATGTTAACATAATTTATATTTATTAGTTATTAATTATTAATTTATATGATTAAATAATATCAAGAACCACGTCCATGATTATACGTTTTACTTAACTATTTTCTTATACCAGATGCTTACTATTCTAGAAAATAATTTGATGTTTCTTTTGAAAAAAAATTACGACGTTTTTCGTGGAATTTAACATGGGAATAAAATTCATTCACGAAAATTGGTTGAGTACCTGACTAAAATAAAATTTGGAATAAAATGATGCAATTTAAGGACATACAAGTCCCAAATTCATTTTCATATTTTATGTTAATTTTCGTAAAATTTCAAATATAACTTCAAAATTATAAATGTGAGACGCTATTTTAATCCGCCTTTTTCATATAAGCATACTCTTTGTACATTGTACAATTTCAGATATTTTATGGGTAGTTGTAATTTTATTATCAAATAAAAGCGAAAATTCAATTTAGACCTATACTTTTCAAAAACTAGAGACAAATAATGCTTTTAGAAAAACCCGGAACACAAGGTAAAAATCTGGGACTGTCCCGGCCAAACCGGGACGTATGGTCACCTTACTTAATGCAAAATGCCGCTTTCAACTAGTTTTATAAAATTTTTAATAATGTACAAAAAATTTGTCTTACATTTTTTTGCAAACACTGCTCTTCTGATATCCCTTCAGTAGGAAAATATTAAATCACCAAACTATTTTATATTTCTATCGGACCTTTATTTTTCCTTCATTGCAATGCATTTCTATATATCCGTCGGATTACAAATCGTACATCGAGACTTAAATAGTAAATACATACATACATATAACATCGGGAAAATGTGAGGTGATAGGAATTGAGAGAGAATCTAATAAGAATAACGCAAATCAAATCGAATCGAAGCGATTCAAAAGGCATTTCGAACCGGTTTCGAAAGATCGATTCGAACGGATGTGAAATTGTGGGAAAATTAGAGAAAAAATAAAAAAATACACTTGGAATGAAGTCATTCACTGGAGAAAAGATATTGCAAGGCCGGCGCCCTTTTATACCCTATTACAAATTACAACTACTAGTGTCATTTTACTATGCGAGGTCGGTTCCCTTTTATACCCTATTTCAACTACCAATAGGTATTTTGAACCTGTTTCGGAAGATCGATTCGAACGAATATGAAATTGTAGAAAATTTATAGAAAAATAAGAAAAAATACTTGTAATGAAGTCATTCACTTACAAGGCTTTTCCCTCTTTTATACCATATTTTAGCTACCAATAGGCATTTCAAACCAGTTTCGAAAGATCGATTCGAACGGTTGTGAAATTGTAGGAGAATTAAAGCAAAATTAGAAAAAAATATTTGGAATCAAGTCATTTACTTACGAGGCTTTCCCTCTTTTATACCCTATTTCAACTACCAATAGGCGTTTCGAACCAGTTTCGAGAGATCGATTCGAACGGATGTGAAATTTTAGGAAATTTAAAGAAAAATTAGAAAAAAAATGCTTGGAATCGAGTCATTTACTTACGATGCCTGCCCTCTTTTATACCCTATTTCAGCTACCAATAGGCATTTCGAACCAGTTTTGAAAGATCGATTCGAACGGTTGTGAAATTGTAGGAAAATTAAAGAAAAATTAGAAAAAAATATTTGGAATAAAGTAATTTCCTCACAAGGCCGATTCCCTTTTATACCCTATTTCAGCTACCAATAGGTATTTCGAAACAGTTTCCAACGATCGATTTAAACGGATGTGAAATTGTAGGAAATTTATAGAAAAATAAGAAAAAAAATACTTCAAATGAAGTCATTCACTTGCAAAGCTTGCACTCTTTTATACCCTATTTCAACTACCAACAGGCATTTCGAAACAGTTTCCAACGATCGATTCAAACGGATGAGAAATTGTGCAAAATTTAAAGAAAAATTAGAAAAAAATACTTGGAATGAAGTAATTAACTTACATGGCTTGCGCCCTTTTATACCCTATTTTAACTACTTAATAAGTGTCATTTTATCATGGATGTCTCTTATAATAATTGTTATCGTTTAAAACCGTTTCTATACAAAAGTGTCCGTGACATTGAAGCTATTAAAGCAAATTAAACTGCTTACAGCTTTTATTCGTCGGAATTGGCCTTCAAGTAAAATACACATCATTTAGCTGTCAGGATTTCAAAATAATTGCTCATCGTAGACGACATACAAAACACTCTATGTAATTTGAATTTCTTGAATAATCCAAGAAAACTGATAAATTTATTTAAACACTTATGCCATACTTGTTATTTTAAAATATTCACTTATTTAAAACATTTTTTTTTCGAACTCATTTACTTCATAAATCATTTTATTTTTAAGTTTACTCTATATAATCACAAAATTTAAATTTAATATATCAAAATTGAAAAGGCTTACTACTGGGTAACCTTTTAGATCTAATGTTTAATATTTCATTAATCATCAAAATTACTGAATGATTTCCTTTTTGTAAAGACAGATTGTAATTCAATAAAGAGAATAATATATTTTTTATCGAAATAACAGATTGAGCATTTTGACTAAACAGTTGACGAATTCTAATTATCTTTGATGAAGTTAATTTTGTATATTCATAGGAAAGTCATACAACTTGCCATAAGGCAAAATGTTACTCACAACTATATAAATTTGTATTTTATAAATTTATAATTTTTTGTATAAATTTTGTATTTTATATCTCGACTTTTGTAGCAATTGTCTCTTATTTATGAGAAGAAATATGAATAAAAATATAAATCATATTTATTTCAATTTGCTCACAATCTGACTCCAGATGAATTTATATACACTTTTCAATTACTATTATATTACAAATCGAGCCAAAATTTTCAATTTTTTAAATAGACTGTTCACAAAATTTTAGATATATTTATTATCCATAATTTTCTAAGAAGTCCAAATATATTTACTTAGATTTACTAAAATAGATTCCTGAATAATGATGAATAAAATAAGTCTCCTATTATAAGATATACAATGAATATCTTAATTTGTTTAAATATTTTTACCAATATAGAAACTATATACATGATTTCATAAAAATTCAAAACAATTCCAATGAATTCATCATATTAAATATACACTGATATGAGTAATTGTTGAAAGTTAATAATTATAAACAAATTTTTGATGATGATTAAAAATTGCATTCTGCAAAGACTAATTGAATTCAGATATCAAATTTAAATGAATTTTACTAGCTTGGTAATTGATAATTTTTTTCTTCTAGAAGAAGCTTTTTTATGTTTTTGCCAGAAAATGTGATTTCTTAATTTTGTTCTTCTTCGATGTTTCAAGTCATTCTGAATCGTTTTACACTAAAGTTGAAAAAATCATGGTGTATGTGAGTTAAAATTTGGCCTTTCGTCGACGTTTTCTCAAAAATGGCTATAACAAAGTCAAACATTTATTATTTATAAAAATTATTAATATGTTGGATTTAACAACGACGTATTCTTTCAGCTACGTTACCACAATCTAATTATAATTTATTAACTATAATTTCAGTGCAAGAATGATAACATTCTTGATCCTCCCCCCACAAAGTAATGCCCAACTGCGTTTTTCATGGCGACCAGGGGGAAGGGACAAGCGAAGGACGTTAGCATATTCTTAATTATTAAGTTTTTCCTTGATAGAGCAACCCAATGGTCAACCACACTTTTTCATGTGTAGACTATTTATATATTAGACATGTATCACAGAGAGTGTTGGCATATATCTGTTGCAGCAATGCCCACGAAAAAAAAACAAATTCACTTGCGATTATAACGTCAATTGGAAATTTGATATCATACTGCTTGATATCGAGCTTGATCGAAGTTGGGATCAAACCCGCTTAGTTTCTGCTAACAGAAACAGACTCTTAACATTGTCTTCTTCTCATTTACATAAAAATCTATTATTTATTCCGAATGCGCTTTTGCTGTCGAGAACATTGCACAACTACTCTTGACTCATACATAATTCCTGAATTTTTGTTTTTGATTTTTTATCTTTCTTTACAAACTTTTAATCTTTTCAAACATTTTTTTTTTGTTTTTTTTTGTCGTGTTCGTGTGTGCGTTACATCTGTCAAGAAGATGCCGCGTACTCTTGACTTTTGAAATACTCGGTTCAACTTTTTTTTGGTTCGAAGAGAAAAAAATAGTGCTGGAAATAGTATACTGATATATATTAATCAGAGAGCCGATGGAACAAGAGTAAAGGATTTTTCTCACGCACAGATTATAATGGTGTAAACTAGGTTTTTTTTGTATTTTTGTAAAATTCTGAATCATTTGTAATGCACAACTTCTGCAATATTACAAATATTTCAAGATTAAATGTGGCCAAATCGGTTCAGTCGTTAGCGACTTTTAGCGAATCTAGCATAATATCGAGCTCCATTTATATATATATATATATATATATATATATATATATATATATATATATATATAAAGTAGACATAATCATTTGTATGTGTATTTTCTCTACTACCCCTCCTCCCTCTTTCTTTTGAAAGTATCTGTAACAATAGTTATTTGTTTAATTATACTTTAATATAAAGGCTATAGAAATATGAGGGGGCGTCCATTAATCACGTGATCTATTTTTTAAGGGTTTTTGGACTTTTTCATCCCCTTGATGATACGTAATAATATTAACCCCCTGCCCCCTCTACCACCAAACATTACGTTTGTTAAGAAGTAACAAAGTTAAGAGAAAAATTGTTTTTTTTTGAAAATTTTGGATTTTTTTTTAAAAAAATCAGGTACATGATAAATACATATCGTGATTTTTTGTCAAACCTCCCCCCCTTTCCATAAAAACCTCACGTGAATAAGGGATGTTTCCTAAAGAGAATTTTGACTTTAAAATTTCGATTTTTGACTTAATTGAAATTAGCTGTGATAAATAAAATAGGCTTTGGGGCCGTTCAAGCACTATAGGGGGGCGGGGGGGTTATTGATTTGCTTATTTTGCTTATTTTGGGTAAGAACTTTTGCTTACTTTTGCTGACAAAGGGGAGGGCATTACATTTGCACCTAATTTTTTTTGTTTGTTTTTTTTTCTTGTGACACCTTGTATCTATCTAATATATTTATTTAATTAGGTTTTTTTTATTCTTGTGAAACCTTGCATCTATCTAATATATTTATTTATTTAGGTTTGTTTTTTTATTCTCGTGAAACCTTGTATCTATCTAGTATATTTATTCATTTAGCAGTACAACAAACAACTCTTCTATAAATTAAACTATAACAGACCGTTGTCATGGCAACGTCATATTACGCTTTTTTCTTAGTACTGAAAACTGTCAAAATGCTATGTATTTGCTGTGCGATTAGGCGCTTCATACATAAACTCTAACCTCCAAAACGTACAAACATCAAATAATAATCATTTCTGATTTTCATCATTTCATATTTCTGATGTCTTATTGATAAAACATTCGTGAAGTGGGTTTTATGATTAAAACGCAATTTTAGTACTAATTCCTACGAAGATAGACCCGCAACATAGAATTAAAATAACATTTCTATTTTATCTAAAAATTAGCCCCTTGTTTTTTTTTTTTGATTCAAGTAGTAAGATGGATATTTTTGCAATTACGAGGTTTTTTGTTTCAATACCCACCTTGCTATCAAGCAGTAGTGATATCAGACCTAAATTGAAAATATTGTTCGAAATAGTAGCTCTATAATAAAATAGGCTTTTTTGCGTTTGAAAGTCAGATGCACAGACTTTTTTATTTAATTTTTTTTCTCGTGAGAATTTGCGTATAACAAAATACTTTTATTCGTTGTATTTAGCAGTACAACAAAATACTTTTATTCTTTTAATACATACTAAGATTGAAGAGATTTTAAAATACATACTAAGATTAAAATCTCATCACAAAGAGATCACTAGGTTGCTTCTAATGATGTCAGGTTTTAGGACGTCATATTACCATAAATAATTTTCATAAAAAATTAGGAATAAAATTTCTTTTTTTTGCTTACTCAATCCTCACCAGCTCTCCGTCTATTGAAGGCAATTTAATTTTTATTTGAATTTTCAACGCGTCTGGAGTTGATGTTTTGTATTACACAAAAACGTCATAAAATTTTGACGAGCGTCATGTGGAAAGAGTTATTATGGCAGTCGAATGTAAAATCAAGAATCAAAAATAAAGATCAAGAAAACAATAATTCAAGCATTAGAGAACTTATTGTAAAAGCTATTAAGTAGCAATTATTTTTTTAAATATTTAATAACGACCAGAACTGCATTGCCTGTGATTTAACTATCAAAATCAAAATTTTACTGTTAAATAATTTTCCCATCATGAGTCAATTATTGCATATTGTATTTCTTTTTTAAAAACATTTAAAAATGTCATTTTTTTTCAAACCTAATATAATTACTTTACATATGAATTTTTAAAAATTGACCAGGATTTAAATTTGTTATAATTTTTCTAACAACATATAAAGTTGCTCCAAAACAATTATGTTGAAACCCTTAAAAGTGTTGTGAAGAAATTGTGAAAAAATTTTAATTAAATATTAAAGATGTTTTAGAAACAAATGGAATATGTGTTAGATGATCAATTAGTTAATTAGTGAACAAATTTAATTGTGATAAATAATTTTGTGCAAAATACATATGGAATACAAAGCAGTTTTCAAAAATCAAAATGTTGATTACAAGATATACAGCTTTTCTATTGCAGACTGTCACAAACGGGTAAGAATATTAAATATTGTTTAATTATATATATATATATATATATATATATATATATATATATAATATTGGATGGTAAAATCTTGGATTTGTAAATATTTTGTAGAGCTTCGAACAAAGAATCCTAAAAGTAAAAAACAACAAAAACGTTTTTGAAAAGTGTTAGTGTATAATCAATCATAAAGGTAATTAATTCTGGTTTTTCAGTAACCTTTTCTTAAAACTTTCTAATTTTTCAACATTTTTATCATTTTGTTATATAATCCACTCATTTATTTTTATCATTTTCATTTTGATTAAATTGTCATATTTGTATATATTATTTTTTTCACAATTTTGTTTGAACATATTGTTTGCTTAAATCTTATCAAGATCATGTTTCTTGACAGATGTCCTGAAGATGGAACATACCTAGTTCCGAAACGTCGACAGTAAATAAATAAAGAAATGATTTTTTAAAAAACTTTTTTGTTTTTTATTACTTTTTGGATTCTGTGTTCGAAGCTCTACAAAATATTTACAAATCCAAGACTCCACGATATAATATATATTCTAGCTGACCCGGTGAACAAAAAACCGTGAACATTCCATGGACGACTAAAAATTTAAAAAAATTTGGAAATGAGATTGTGGGTAAATTAGAATAATCAATACCATACCAGAATTTTTTTTCAATATATGTATAATTATTTCTCATTTTGTACAACAAATTTATGACCATCCATTACCTCAAGGTGTGTCCGGATGAAGAACCGACAGGAACTGTTGGGATCATAAATATCTTCATAGATTTTGCGTGGGTTCAGGTGCTTATTACACCTTATTACACCGATATATTATAATATAACAACATGTATAGAATAAGAATGTATGTATCTATATATCTTTTCATACATATTTAATTTTTCCGTGTATTTGTAAAGTGCAGAGGTGTCGCAATAATTGCAAGTTTGTCCCAACAGAATGTTGAGTAATAATTTGACTTGGTAGGAAATACTTTCTAAAATCACAACGAGAAATAAATGCGGGCAAATAGAGTCATAGTTAATAATAATAATAACTAGTGGTGTATGGCATCGTGCCTTAAGGCAAATTGCTGGAACTTCCCGTACCGTAATAAAATATTCGAGAAATTTTAAACGTTTTCAAATATATTAATACAAATACTGTAACTTTCATTATTTTTGCTAACTTTTGTTATATCCGAGCAAAACAAATGTAAATCATAAATCAATTAATTTATCTCCATAACATTAACAATCGTCATTTCATTTCGAATTCAATTTCAAAAAATAGTTGCCTAATTTACACAAAATTGAAAAAGTGCTCCCGTATATTCACAGTCTAAACGCATTTGCAAATAATTCTGTGCGACATTTTCACTTATACTGTGCTTAGCTTGGCGGCATTTTCACATTTTTCAAAAGTTTTCACAAAATTGGAAAAGTGCTCCAAGTCTAAACGCACTTGGGTGAACATTTGTACCAGAGTGGCACTTAGACTGTGCGTGGGTAATTTTTTGAATTTTTAATCCAAAAATATTTTATGAAAAATAAAAAAAGATGTAATAATTTTTTATCCTCAAAAGCAATTGTTTTGTCAATACAAGCAGAAATTTTTGTAGATCACTCAAATTGGACGCTTAGTTCACTCAAAAACTGCCATTGTTTGCGCTATGTATCTTCGAAATGGCGGGACCTGTCTTTGCCAAAAACTAATCACCTCTTCTCCCAACTATTACAAATTAAATGTTTGTTAAATTATTCAAATCCGATACCGTTTCTCGCAAAAACTCGATTTGTATTCTTTGCACTCTTTGCTCCGTATTTCCGTAATGGCTGGACCTGCCTTTTCCAAAAACTAATCAGCACATCTCCCTATCAATAGGGATCGAATGTTTTTTAAACCATTCAAATTGGTTGATCAGTGCGCCCGAAAACGTGGACGAAAAAATGCGGACATACAAGACACACACACACACACTTACACACACATCCATTTTTTCTGATGTATGCCAAAATGCTCAGAAACCTTCCGAACGTCTAGAAATGTAAAAATTTTCATTTCCGATTTTTGGCCCATTACTATAAACTACCCTAAGGGAAGTTAATAATTTTATATGAAATTTGGTGTAAAAATCTGCCATTTACCAAATCTGGCAAGGTTGGTGTCTAATGTACCAAATATACTGATAAGTTTACCACCATTTATCACTTATGATTGACGTTTATTCTCGTCATAGAGAACTGGCAAAATTTGTGTATCGAGGAGCTTAATTTATTTATTTATAATAATTTACAAATCATAATTCTTATGTCCATGGACTTCGAAGATGTTTTCCGCATTCCAGAAGAGAACTTATTGGCTGTTAGATGTAGTTCTTTAGGAGACTCTTCCATTTTGCATGTTTTCCTAAAATAGAATTATTTATGAAGGCAAAAACACTTACTACAGCGTTCAGAAATACCGCAAATTGCACGCCGGAATTATTTATGGACGAGGAGGAATAATTAGGAGGCACAAGGTTTTAAAAACTTAAAAACCGTTCGAAAGATATTATTAATTAGGAATTGTGCTGATTTCTTTTTGGTAAAGATAGATCGAACCGTTTTCTTGTAATAATGCGTTAAATTTTTTTTCTACTATTTTTATGAATTTTTTTTACGGTAGGTACTACTATAGTCTTATAAATCATATTAAAATATTACGGCCCTACGACAAGTCAATTAATTTTAAAATTCATCAGAGTTTGCAAAAATTAGTATCGTTTTTTTTGGCATTTGTCAAAATTAGACCTCTGATAGACGTTTTCTCAAAAACGCCTGAACCGATTTCAGAAATTTAAAAACTATTTGATGTAACTCAATGAAGTCTATCGTTTATCATATTTAGGCGACGATCTGCCAAGCCGTTTCTTTGTAATTCGGAAAAAAAGTGTTAAACTTTTTGTCTACAGTTTTTTCGCCCACAGTTTTTTTACGAAAAAACTTTGTTCGTACGAAAGATGCAGAATAAAATTACGAATAAAATGGCATATAAATGGTTAAGTGTGTTCATATAATTTTCTCGAGATTTTCCGATTTTCCTGAAATTTTACGATAGCAACTCGCCTGTAGGCATTTGTTAAAATCAAAATTAGACGATTTACTTGGTATAAGGATAGAGTACTTGGTCTTGATGAACATACTAAACCATTAAAGTGCCACGGAAACTGGTTCAATTATAAAAATTATCGATTTTCAAAAATTTGCTTTTAGAAAATACTCCGTTCATTCGTTTTCAATGATGTGTAATAAATTCACTCGGAATACTTTTAATCACTCATAAATTAATGTATTTTTATTGAGTCGATTATATGCACAAATCGGAAAGTTCATGTAACTTGGCTCAAGGCAAAATACCAATACCAACTAGTTTTTTCTTCTAATCTATAATAATCAGACTCAGGGGCTGGTTTTGTCGTAAAATAGACCATTGTTATGGCAAGGCTATTTTACGCTGCGTTCTTCATACGAAATGGTACTAAATATGTAAAAATGTCGTGTGGTTGCTGTACAGTCAGGCGTTTTAGATAGAAAACCCATCCTAAACACGCATAAACGTCAAAAAACAATCTTATCATAATGCTTCTTTGTGATATGACTTGATAACATGTGAGTGCAGTTGTATTTTATGTGTAAATCGCCTGATCATACATAGCATTTTGACAGTATTTAGTACCATTTTGTATGAAAAGCGCTACGTATGCAGTTCAATAGTTAATTTTTTTAACTGGTTATAAATGAGAAAACTCGAGTAAATATACTACTTTCACTAAGAAATAATTTGTACAAATAGTGAAGTAACGACTTCAAACATCTCAAAATGACTTTTAGGTGTTAATTAAGTGTTTGAAATTTCCTAAAGGGCCGTTTTAAACTTCTCACGTGCATTATCGAACTTAGGTGTGATTTATATCTATATATATATATATATATATATATATTATAAAAAACACACTTCTTAAAAATCATATTGAGTAATTTGTAAAAAATTTTTCTAAATTAATCTACGGTAAAAGACCTTCTAAAATATTGGAGGAACAAGAGAGTTTCAATGTAGAACTTTGTCTGATGATGTAATAATCCATTTAAACTCAAATTAAACTAGTTGTATTTTTTTATTGAAACATGAAGTAATTAAGAGACAAATAAAAAAAGCAATTCTGATTACCCATAATACTTTTAAAATAAGAAGCAGCAAAACCTTAGAGAAAATTTAATTCTTATCGCTCTTTTCTGTAATTGAAAAATTTAACTAAGTAATTTTGAAAAGCCACATAATTAAATGCCATAAAACCATAACATGATTAGTTCTAGTAATTAAAATATCCTTCGTTAAT